>NW_027618037.1:2500-87762 GCF_964187855.1 Myxine glutinosa | reverse complement strand
GGCATTGAACCCATTGCTTCACTGACGGTAGTTGAACAGCAAAACTTATGTATGTTACAGTTCAGTAATACAGTTTATTGACAGTCAATATTTTGAATTTTTATTTTATTCCAGAAACGTTTTGTTTACTGCTAACAACCCAACGTTAAGTTTCATAATATGGACACTTATTCACCAAAAACAATATTGTTGCAGTTCTGGCTCCTAGGGGGTAAATAATGCATCCATCATATAACAATAATTAATTAAAAGTACTGTATCTATTATATTGTAATACATGTGGATAAATATGCATTGCGTATGTATTAGATAGATGGTGCCCCCCATATTGTGTTTCTTAGCATCGTGTTGCATGTTTCTTTCCCCCATATCTTTCGAGTCTTATCCCCCCCCCCCCCCCCCCCCCCCGTGGGAAGCGGCTCAAACCAGAAGTAATTTGGCACCTGCTCATGGCAAAATATTGGATCAAGCAAGAGTAATACACACCACCTAACCAGGGCCGCTGAGAGCCTGAATGGCCCCTGGGGCAATACTAAGTGTCGGGCCGCCTTCATCCGGGTCCCCTTGAATTTTTTTTTTTTTTTAATCAACCTATACGGGTGTTATTCACTTATTCCAATATGCAGATTCGTTTTTTCACCCATTTCATCCGGATGGGGTTTGGCCAACACTCCTGTGTTAATTTACCTCGATTATCATTCTGTAAGTTGTTCCCACAGTAGTTTATTTTACGAGGAAGGGTGTTACTGCGTATGGCAATACTTTGCCTGGGAATCTCCCTAAGTGGCTTGGAGGGAGACACAAAATTAATTTTCCCTGGTGTTTTATCGTCACAATCATAATATGAAACAAAAAAATTGAAAGAATAATTACGGTCCCCTATGAGGCCCAGGCCCCGAGGTGGGTATCCCCCCTCCTCGATGCCCCTGGCCCTAACAGCTAGAACAAATTGGGGGATGAGCACAAATCCTGCCAGAATATGATCCCGCTCCCTTGATAATCCCACAAATTAGGGGGGACATATCGATCAACCAATCGGGGGTGAGCCAAGCGGATCAAGAACAGAAATGGGCAGAGTTACATGGGAATGAGGAGAAATTGGTGTTGACCTCTTGGCTGCCAGAGACATAAGGTCGTAATGACGTCACGGTAAAAACAGCGCGACTGACAGGGACTGATGGACGGAGAAATGCAGCTTTTTTAACACGGTACTAGCAAATACTACCTGTTGAGAGAGAGAGAGAGAGAGAGAGAGAGAGAGAGAGAGAGATAGATATATATAGATATAGATATAGATAGATAGATATAAGTTAGCGTTTCCAGTTTTTCCATGTGTGCATGTGCCCACACACAAACCTTCCTCTTATTTTTGGCATCACAAACCTTCCTCTTATTTTTGGCATCACAAACCTTTTCTGGGCGTTCCCTGAATCAACCATCATTGGTTTCATTGAAATCCATTTATCAGTTCTCAAGTTATAGCACGACAAACAAACAGACAGACACGGCTCCTTTTATAATATCGATATAGATCATTGTTATTGATTTTTTCCTGTGCTAATTTCCTTATTTTAGACTCGTACATGTTGAGTGCAATGGAGATTTATTTTTATGCCTCCGCTGACAAAGTCGCCGGAGGCATCATGTTTTTGGGTTGTCCGTCCATCCGTCCATCCGTCCATCCGTCTGGGCTAAACCTAGTTTTTCTCAGCAACCATATGTCCGATTGAGACGAAACTTTCAGGGTAGGAGCGACACCCATGCAGAATGTTTTTATAATTGTGACGTCATAGGTCATGTGGTATGGCAGCCATTTTGGATTAAAAGCAAATAATTAAAGCATTATTTCTCAAAAACCGCTGAATGGAAAAATTTGAAACTTGGCACATTGTCGAGTACTCCCAATGGGGACCAAAAGCATGATAATGATGACATCATAGGTGCAGTGGTATGCCAGCCAAAAATGTTTTAATCGAATACCTTATCCTAAAAATCTGAAATTGCATGCACATGATCGATGACCCATTTCTATTGAAATATTAAATTTATGACATCATAGGTCACGTGGTTTGGCAGACATTTTGGATTGAAGGAAAATATTAAATAATTATATCTCTGAAACCGCTCACCCTATTGATGCTAAATTTTACAAATATCATCTAACAGCACTGTTGCATATAGTTTGAAAATGATGATGTCATAGGTCACGTGGTTTGGCAGCTATCTTGGATAGAAAAACGAATCTTATTCGATCAATACGAAACTTCACAAACGTGATCCACTACCCGTACATATGCAGAGTGATGGCATTTACCCATTGTGGGACTATGCGGAGGCATATTGGCGACAGTCGCATTGTTATGGTTAATGAATGGGTTTAAAGTTATACCATTGGTAATTAGTAACGAGTGGAGTGTTCGAGTGGAGTGTTCGTTGTTCAGACCAGTCGTTGGAACAAAACTTTCCCAGGAAATTACTCGTGCTATCGCCCCCATGTAGTTTAAATACACTTCTTGGTGTTTCGTATGCTGCCTGTGGCTGCTGGTTGCATCATTTTATGGAAATGCGGTTATGCCGCTGATGCAGTGCCCCTGATACCAGTAAGCGGGTACTCATTTTGCCGACCTCAGAAGGATGGCAACCCGAGTCAACCCATCTGGTATTATTAATTAAATGGCATGACGGGGCTCATGCCAAATCATGTCGTTCAATCATTGTCAAACCCCCTCCCAACCCCCCCCCACCCCCCCCCCCCAAATGCAGCATGTCTGTCTGTCTGTCCAGTTAAATAATTCAAAATGGCTTGGCCAGGCTCCACAAAATGTTGTTTACATGCTGGGGGTACCCAGGGTCAGGTCCTGGGCACAAAATAATTTCATCACATTGTGGGTTGCTCTCAGTAATTTAATCTTTCTCATTTCTACCTTTATCTTTTTGTGTCTTCCAGTAAAGCTTTTGCAGTTTCAACACCCTTACTGTCATGGTTTCTTCTACCTCCAAGGCCCAAAAAAGGGGGAAAAAATGTTTTTACCTGACCATTGTGCATTGCTCCTTTTGGGTAGTGGGTTCACTGTAATGTCTGAAGTGTGCCAAGCGCACATTCGTACAAGGTAGACCAACAAAAACGGACAACATAAAAATCGACTTGGGATAGGGAAAGGCAGTTGCTTTTGGAATGCGACCATGTTGTATGTATCCTGGAACATATTCCCAATCAGCATCTATCCATCAGCAAATTGTTGCAGTTTCAGTTATCGCCCCGTAGAGGGCAAAAGCATCGACGAAGGGCTGACAGACATTTCACGAAAAATATTCATCACGACTCAACGGCAAAAAAAACACTCACAAAAAGACACGGCTCAACAAGATGTGGGTCAAAAAATGTGGGTTATCAAGATGGTGGTCAACAAGATGTGGGTCAACAAGATGCAGGTGAAGTTGTGGATCAACAAAAGGCAGATCAACAAGACGGGTCAACAAGATGCAGGTCAACAAGATGTGGATCAAGAAGACACGAGTCAACAAGATGTGGGTCAACAAGATGCAGGTAAAGATGTGGGTCAACAAAATGTGGGTCATCAAGATGGTGGTCAACAAGGTGTGGGTCATCAAGATGCGGGGAAACAAGATGCAGGTTAACAAGATGCGGGGCAACGACACGGGTCAACAAGATGTGGGTCATCAAGATGGTGGTCAACAAGATGTGGGTCATCAAGATGGTGGTCAAGAGGATGTGGGTCAACAAAATGTGGAAGATGTGGGTCAAAAAATGCGGGTCAAGATGTGGGTCAACAAGATGCAAGTCAAGATGTGGGTCAAAAAATGCAGGTCAACAAAATGTGGGTCGTCAAGATGTGGGTCAACAAGATGCGGGTCATCAACGTGTGTCGACAACATGTGGTTCATCAACATGTGGGTCATCAAGATGTAGAATGTAGATCATCAACATGATGTGGTTCATCAACATGTGGTTCATCAACATGTGGTTCATCAACATGTGGGTCATCAAGATGTAGAATGGAGATCTTCAACATGTCTGTGAACAAAACTTGGGTCCCCATGTTCCTTTATCCTGTGGATTCAGTTTTTCTTTTTTGCTTCATGCTCAATCACGTGCCAACGACAGGACACAACTCATTCGACCCAACAATGGTCCGTGTAATACCGTCCAATGTATTTATATATTATTATCAATTTTTTTTATGGCAGCCATCGATTGAGTAATAACTGAGCAGCGTGAACAGTAAACAAACAAAAAAAAGTTAACGTCGGAGCAAAAACAATTAAATAAATTAAAGCTTAAACCTCGGGCCTGTGGTCTCGTGTTGGCTAGCTCTAAAATAATCAAAAATGTCATTATATCGATCCTCTGGGCGTTTGCGACAAAGAATCTGAATAGGATGGAGTCAGCGCTGTGTACTACACCAAGAACGTGGGAATCAGTGGGATTGGCAACCAGGATCTAGATTCTAGGAGCTTCGATGGACATCATGCGGCGTCCTCGTCGCGATGAGCCGAGATGCATCTAATAGGCTTGTTGCCCTGGCAACGCTTGGCGAATAATGAACGCTGTCATCGCGTTTACCGATTCATTTCCTGCCTGTAAGCGCCTCGTGACACGGGTTGTCTTGGCGCCCGCCGTGCCACCAGATAATGTACAGGACAGCAGCTACGGTTGGATTTATATCGCCATTTAATGAAAATGCTGATCCCTCAAAAAAGTGAAGAAGAGCATGTGACTCAATTTTTTCGGATCCACTGCTGCAGTCGTTCCTGGTGCAAACTCGGGGTCGCCGAGTGTTCGTGTGGACTGATCCTCGGTTTGCGCGTAATAAGTGCCGCGGGGGTCCCTGCGAATCGCGGGTTCTGGAGGTGGAGATCTGGGCGCGAATTAACGCGGGTTCTCATCGAGGGGTCACGTGACCTGCGCTTCCTATCCGTCATAACACGAGTATTCGGGCTGATCACTGGAGCTGTTCATCTCGTGTTAGATAAAGTTTATAAAACCTTGTTTTGTTTTCCTCGAGTATAAGTTTCTTGGCAAGAGTTATATTAGGTAGTTTGCTATTGCCTTCCCACCATTGGCCGTGTCGTTTTAAATGCTGAGCGTTGGGATTTCAACTTCCAAGATTCAGAGTGGAGGCTCCAAACTATTACTCCACCGAGGCTGGTTATTTGGATTAATAAAATTGTTTGGAGCTATTCAAACGCATGGATCGATATATTGTGAGAACGGCCCACTTCGTAGAGAGCATACCTCCACCAGGACCAACTAGAACGGCCCAAGTGGTAGAGAGCATACCTCCACCAGGACCAACTAGAACGGCCCACTTGGTAGAGAGCATACCTCCCCCAGGACCAACTAGAATGGCCCACTTGGTAGAGAGCATACCTCCCCCAGGACCAACTAGAATGTGTTACGGATTCGTCACTTCCGTTGTTGTGGGTTTGCATCCACTGTAAATATTTCTGATTCCATGTACTATTATTAGTCCTCTACCGGTGTACACCGGAGGGGACTATCCGTTTGCACGCCATCCCTCCGTCCATCAGTCCATCAGTCTGTCAGTCTGTCACGCAAAGAACAGTTTTCCGGACTTTTTTTCTAAACGCTTAATGCTAATGATTTCAAACTTGGCACATGGTTTCAGAGTTATGACGTTTTTAAGCATGAACCTTTAAAACCGAGCTCCTCCCTAATTTTTGATCCAATCGAGGGGAAACTTCACAGATCTGTTCAGCACTAAAATGTCCTTTTGGAATTTGCGATAGGGCACGTGGTTTGGCAGATATCGTTAATTAAACGAATTTTTTTTTTTTTAAACGGATATCTCTTGTTTATTCTCAAGTTCTCCTCAAGCCGCACTGCGCGTACTCAGCCTCGTCTCGCGAACGTCAACAGCGCGCGCTTTCCGGAGGGGCGGAGCCAAGCCAAGCAACATATATATATCCAGTTATACACATCGATCATTGATCGTGAACCGAAAAATATAATAAATTCCTGATGGTTTCAGAGTTATGACGTTTTTAAGCATGAACCTTTAAAACCGAGCCCCTCCCTCATTTTTGATCCAATCGAGGGTAAACTTCACAAATCTGTTCAGCATGTCAGTCTACTAAAATGTCCATTTGGAATTTGCGATAGGGCATGTGGTTTGGCAGATATCGTTAATTAAAGGAAAATATTTTTTTTAAATGGATATCTCTTGAATCGCTAGTACCTCAGACCGTGAGTTAGTAATAATTTATATAATTCACACAGTCCACGGAGCGACCTTGCAGGCTTATCAACGAGGCAAGGCGTGACACACGTGTCTCAGCATACCTCAGATCAAGTTTGAAAACCAGCATCAGCCGTGCATAAATTTGCATATTCGATCATTTTTGACAAAGTTATGGCACTTTGAACTTTGGTAGGGGACATGTATTGCAGCGCAATACTGAGAATGCTTCTTGTTTTCAAAAGGTTAATTGTCCATGAACTGTTTTCAAAAGATAAAAAGGTTAAGGTTTTAAATGAAACAGGAACCGGAAGACGAAGAAGAGGAGGAGAGAGAAAAGAGGCGGAGCGAAGTAAAGTCGGAGAAGAAGCTGGTTGCTTTGTGGTCTGGATCGAACGTTGTCGAGCAAGAGTCACGAGTGAACTTTGGGTTTCCTGGGAAAAGGGATTCCTACGATTGAGTTGTTACCACTGTGCCTGATCAACCTGCGTGTCAGGTTTGGCGTTGGATTCCGAGGAATCATCGTCGTGTCGTTTCGACCCGAGTACGGGCCGTCGGCCATTTTGATTCGCACGTCGAGCAAACTTTCTTTGCTTCGTCAACCGTTTCCACCGCTTTCAGACGTATCTGAGGTGTGTGTGTGCACCGTGGCTTTTGAAGATTAATCTGCGGTTTGCCGACTGAGCCGTGAGAGTCCATACCCGAGGGTGAGATTTCCCAATCGCCTTGAGTGCGCCTTTGTGCTGCTTTGGCCGCGTGACCCTTTGCGCCGCTTTGGCCGCGTGCGCCTTTGGGCCGCGTGACTCTTTGCGCTGCTTTGGCTGCGTATGCCGTTGTGCAGTTTTGGCGGCGTGACTGGGCCCGTCATCTGAACGGGATTCTGGTTTCGATTCGACATTGCTCTGACGATCGCTGGAGGGGATCAACTTGTAGCTTGAAGACGGGAATATAGAGACATTGGGGAATGTTCTTTTTTCACTCACTTGGAGCACAGTGAGTTACCTTATACTAGCTGATGGTACCATCATAAGATATACATTGATTGTACTTTTGATTGCTATTATTGTTGTACTGTTATTCTTGTGTGATTTTTAATACAATATTTGTTTGTATTATTTGCAATTGGTGTGGTTTCACCATTGATCTTTGACACAGGATAACACATTTTTCTGCCGTGACTCCTTTCGGGGCTCGGAGGTACACCATGACCAGGGGGTCTGGGAGGAGCACGTAACAAATGGCCCACTTGGTGGAGAGCATACCTCCCCCAGGACCAACTAAGGTTTTTGTGTTAACAAAACACAAAAGGTTTTTGTGTTAACAAATTTGTTAAAAATTGTTTTTTAAAATTTTGTTATTTGTTATTTGTTAAATTTTGTTATTTGTTAAAAACAAATATGGCGGCCCAACCACGTGACCGATGACGTCATTTTTTCCCCCTCCACTAATTTATCCCGAGATGACGCTCAAGAAATTTTATCTTGATCGGATGTAGTTTTATACTTGTCGAATTATGACGTCATAATGGAGGCACCTATGACATCATCATTAATATATTTTATTCCCCATGGAGAGTTTTTTACAATGAGCCATGTCTCAATTTTTTCTATGCGGCGCTTTCGGAGATATAGAGGTGCAAAGTTTTTCGTTTTTTCCAAGATGACGCCCCATACCACGTGACCGATGACGTTATAATTATCACAAAAAAATTATACAGGTGGAGTTGCACCTATGGTGAAAATTTCCTGTCAATCAGACCAACGGTTGCCGAGAAAATCTTATTTATTCTGTGTGGACAGACAGCCAAACAGACCCAAATGCAATACCCTCTACTGCGAGAGTAAAAAGCAGGTATTTATTTTTGTTCTTTTTAATAGGAGTGAGTGAATAAACGAAGAAAAGAAAAAAAATAGTTCAATGTGCTGACAGAAGAGCTCAGATGTGACACGTTCGTCTTTGAGTTGTCTGATCCGGGTTCGAATAAAGCCTTCGTTGTAGTCGACCAATGACGTTGTAGGCTTCTACCCCCTCATCCCCCCCCCCCCCCCCCCACTTTCGACGTTTTCGTGGAATTTTTATAGAATTTTTTTTTCCTTGTACTGAACTTTCACCACTTCTTCTATTAAATTCTTGCGCACGTTTTTATACTATTTTTTTTTCCATAAAAATTGGACCTACGGTTGCGGCGTGGTGCGCAATTCTATGGTGCTGCGTGCTCTATAAACCGACGTCCTATAAACCGACGTCCTATAAACTGACGTGCTATAACCCGATGTGCTATAAACCGACATGCTCCAAACCGACGTGCTATAAACCCACATGCTATAAAGCCACGTGCTATAAATCAACGTGCTATAGACCCGCGCGCTATAGAGCGACGTGCTGGAGACCGACGTGCTATAAACCCACGTGCTATAGACCCACGCGCTATAGAGCGACGTGCTGGAGACCAACGTGCAATAGACCCATGTGCTATAAACCCACGTGCTATAGACCCACGTGCTATAGACCGATGTGCTATAGACCGACGTGCTATAAATCGACGTGCTATAAACCCACATGCTATAAACCAACGTGCTCTAAACTGAGGTGCTATAAACCCACGTGCTATAAACCGACGTGCTATAAATCGACGTGGTATAAGCCCACATGCTATAAACCGACGCGCTATAACCCGACGCGCTATAACCCCATGCGCTATAAACCGACACGCTATAAACCGACGCGCTATAACCCCATGCGCTATAAACCAACATGCTATAAACCGACGCGCTATAACCCCACGCGCTATAAACCCACGCGGTATAACCCCACGCGCTATAAACTGACATGCTATAAACCCACGCGCTATAAACCCACGCGCTTCAACCGCACGCACTATAAACGGACACGCTATAAACCGACGTGCTAAAACCCCACGGGCTATAAACCCACGCGCTATAAATCCACGCGCTATAACCCCACATGCTATAAACCGATATGCTATAAACAGACGTGCTATAAACCCACGTGCTATAAACTGACGTGGTATAAACCGACGTGGTATAAACTGACGTGCTATAAACCAATGTGGTATAAACCCACATGCTATAAACCGACGCGCTATAAACCCACGCGCTATAACCCCACGTGCTATAAACCAACGCGCTATAAACCGACGTGCTATAACCCCACATGCTATAAACCGACACGCTATAAACCCACGCGCTATAACCTCACGCGCTATAAACCCACGCGCTACAACCCCACGCACTATAAACGGACACGCTATGAACAGATACGCTATAAACCGACGCACTATAACCTCACGCGCTATAACCCCACGCGCTATAACCCCACATGCTATAAACCGACATCCTATAAACAGACGTGCTCTAAGCCCACGTGCTATAAACCGACTTGGTATAAACCCACATGCTATAAACCAACACGCTATAAACTCACGCGCTATAACCCCACGCGCTATAAACCGACGCGCTATAAACCGACGCGCTATAACCCCACGTGCTATAAACCGACACGCTATAAACCGACGCGCTATAACCCCACGCGGTATAAACCCACGCGCTACAACCCCACACGCTATAAACGGACACGCTATAAACGGACACGCTATAAACCGACACGCTATAAACCGACGCGCTATAACCCCACACGCTATAAACCCACGCGCTATAACCCCACGGGCTATAAACCGACACGCTATAAACCGACACGCTATAAACCGACGCGCTATAAACCGACACGCTATAAACCAAAGTTCTATAAACCGACGCGCTATAAACCGAAGTTCTATAAACCGACGCGCTATAAACCGAATTTTTTTTCCATTCACTTTAAACAGCACACACCTTTCCATAGGTATCAATATGTTTCAGTTTGTCACAATCACATTTTCTCTATGTCGTTACCTAATGCTCCTCTGCATGCCACAGTGGCAGTTTTCATGGCCTTCAAGTCAAGGTCACATTAGGTCAAGGTCACCAAAAAATGTCCTTCACCAAAAAAATATGCACCAATCTCGCCATTTCAGACGTACGTTGAGTTTTCAGCCCTGTCTGTCTGTCTGTCTGTCTGTCTCTGAACAGGATATCTCAAAAAATTATGAACAGATTCGGACGAAATTTGGAGGACAGGTTGTGTGTGTGACATGGATGAAATGATTCGATATTGGTGAAGATCCGGATCTGGATCTGAGAAATTCATAATTGATTGTTCACCATTGAATGATGTTCGGTTTGTTCACTTGAGACGGTATGTGACCTTCATGCGTACATCATGTGTGTGTGTGACTTCTCGGCTTCTCATCATGACCTCTGAAGTAAATGATGATAACGAAGTATGGCAGTCTGTTGGGGCCTGTGGTGCTTTCCTTATAATATAAATTAATTTCGTTAATCCATTACCTCATGTTCTAAATACATGTCTCCACGTACGCCCTTCCTTCTCCACTCCATCTTTCTGATCACAAACAAAGGCCTTGCATCCTCTGCCCTCTCCGTCCTCTGTCGCCTGCTCCCGGCCTCAGGTATCCAAGTGAAACTGCCTATATCCAAAACCACTACTCACCTCTACTCATCTATTTTTATCTTTTCCTACCTGTGGAACCACCTTCCACATTCACTTCAATCTCATTCTTTCCTCCCGGTCTTCAAGACAGCTGTCACCATCATCTCAGATCATCACCCATCCAAAATCATGATCTACACTTGTTTAACCACGCCATCACTCCCAAAAATTTATTTTTGCTAATGGATCCATCTTTTCCACCCCATGCCTTCTCCCGTACCCTTCATCGGCACCTGCCTCCATTGTTTGTCCGTCTCTGTCTACTTTTTCCCTCCGCTCTGCTATTGGCGTCTCCCCTTTCTCCTGCTGTTCCCTTTATGTTGTCTCCTGATCTCTTCTGTGTCCTAGCTCTTCCATGAGCATAGACCATGTATTAAAAACAAGGCAGATAAAGTTCTGTGCAGCCCACCTCCACTCTTTATTGTGGAATTCCCAGACGGCATCAGTGCCCACGTTCTCAATCTGTGCAATGTTGCTCCTACTTCTCCTTTGTCTTCTCCCTTCTCCCTTCTTCCTTTGGTTGCCTTCCATCTGCCCTGAAATCCGCTAACTTCATTCCCATTCAAAAGAAGAGTGCAAAAACAGATCCTGTCAACTCTTGGCCTGCTTCCTGCAGACCTGCTCTACTGATTCCTGTAAAACCCTGCTTCTGATTACAAACAAAGGCATGGAATCCATCTTTGCCCCTGACATGGACTCTTTACTCTTGTCAAACAGCTTGATCTCAGACCATCACTTTGGATTCAGTCCCGGTCACTCAACTCTGGACATGCTGCTCCTCTCTCGGCAATGGTCGGCAGCCATTCATCTCAAACCATTGCTCAAAACAGTCTCCCAGAACCCCGCTCTGCTCACCAAACTCTCCTTCTATGGTATCCATGGAAATCTCCACGCATGGCTTGCGGACTTCCTCTCTGGTCGCAGTCAACGTGTGGCCCTGAATGGACGTCTCTCATCTCCCCTTCCTGTTCAGGCTGGAGTTCCCCAAGGCAGTGTTCTGGGCCCTGTGCTTTTTCTGGTCTTCATCAATGATCTCTCCGACTCTCTTGAAAATCCTCTTTATCTCTTTGCTGATGACTCCACTCTCTGCCACTCCATTCCTCATCCCTCAGATCAGCAGTCTGCAGCCTCCTCACTCTCTGCAGACCTGGACAAAATCACAGACTTGGCAAACAAGTGGAACATGTCTTTCAATCCTGACAAATCTCACACTCTTGCTATGTCTCTCCGAAAAGACCAACTGGACAACCCTCCCATCTACTTTCTGAATAATCCTCTCCAAGAAGTTCTATCACTCAAGCTTCTGGGTCTCACTATCTGCCATGATCTTTCTTGGGAAAACCACATTTCAAATCTGGCCTCCAAAGCCAGTCGCCGACTGGGCATCCTCTGTCGTGCGAAGTCCTTCCTTGGCACACCTGAGTGCCTCACCACGTACAAGACTTTCATCCGCAGCTCAATGGAATAATGTTCTCCCCTCTGGGCCGGTGCTCCTGCCTCATACCGAGCTCGGCTTCACATTGTTGAAACCAAACCATTCAGAATCATTGGAATCTCCCGCGATGAAGCTAACTCCGAGGGCCTTTCACTCACTCACCGCAGGCAGGTTGGTGGTCTTTCTGTCTTCTACCGACTCCTCTCCGGCCTTGCTCCTCCAGCTCTCTCTGTGCTCTGTCCCCCAAATAGTCCTACAGGTCGCACAAGAACTGCCAGCAACCCTCCTCTGGTGAAACTGCCAAAATCAAGACTCTCTGCTCACCTTCACTCTTTCATTCCTCTTTTCTCCCGCCTTCTGGAACAAACTCCCTCACTCTCTTCAATCCCACTCCACCCTCCGAGTTTTTAAAACAGCTGTTCACCACCATCTCTTATCTTCCCCCCATCCAAAACCCTGATCTTTCCTACCCCTGTTAATTCACCCCCGATCCACTTTTTTGAAATACCGACTTCTTACCTGGAAGTCCAAGCAGTGTCCATGTGTTTTAAACCTCTCCCACCCCCCCCCCCCTCCCATGCCTCCTCCCCCCAAGCCCTCTCCTCCCACAGATCTCCCGATTTCCATGTTCTCTGCTGTTGTACTTGTGTGCTTCCCATCTTGTCTCCCACTCCCTTTATCATATGTTTTATGTGTCAGTTTTTTTTTGTGATTAATGTTAGCTCTTAGACGAGCCTCGATCTTGTATACAAAAAAAGAAGGAAAAAAAGGACATATTTCTGGCTTTCCCCGCAATGCTATCTGCCTTCAGCATGCAAGGCCATCCTCGTCTCCGGGCATTGGACTCCTGCCACTCACACAGTCAAGGCCTTGCTATCAATGAAACCCTCTCCTATCTCAATGGGAGCTGGAGTGCCCAAAGGCAGGGTCTGGTCTAGGTCCCAATATTGGTACGCAACTACATATCCGACCTCTGAAAACCGCTCTCTTCCTTTTTGCTGAAAATTCCGCATAACGTATTGCAGTAACTCACCCTAAGACGAGGTGGACAGCAGCCGCATCACTCGATGTTCTTCTGCAATTGATGCAACATTTCTTTCAATCCCAGCAAATGTCAGTCTTACCCAGCCCTTCTGGAAAATAGTCCAATGAACTCAACTATCTGTTTCCAGTGACCCATGACCTCTCTTGGTCAGCTATGAGAGCATAGAGCAAAAGTAATCATGTGACGTAGAGCGTCCACTCCGGATCTGGGAGGTTAACCTCCAGTAAAATCAAAACGAGGGGGGGGGGGGGAGGGGAAGGGAGTTAACGAGTTCGTAAGGATTGACTCTTTACTCGTCAGTGAAATATACCAAGATCCTATCAAATCATTTGACATCTTGACGTCTAAAGGAATAGTTTTGCTAGAAGTTCACTGTTGATGTGTTTGTCCAAGATGGAGTCACATGTATAAGTGCCTACATAAGCCTCAGATCAATATAAAATAAAAATTGCAATGTAGTCAATTTTAACTTGATACAACAACAACAACAACAACAGGCATTTTAAGGCCATTTTCCCTGCTAGAGCGGCGGTTAGCCTTGTGGTCCCCAAGACAATCTTCCCCATTTCTCCCTATTTTCTGCATCTCCCCTTGTTAACCCCCTTGCCCGCATTTCTTCTTCCACCACCTTCAGCCAAGTCTTTCTCGGTCTTCCCCGTCCTCTACTTCCTTCCACATTCATTTCCATCACTCTTCTCAACCAGTCACTTTCATCCTTCCTCAACACATGACCAAACCATCTCAACCTGTTTCTCTTCACAGCATCAATCACAGGCTCTATCCCATCATCTTTCGCAAATCATCATTTGTCTTCCTCTCTCTCAACGATACTCCGCACATCCACCGAACCATTCGCATTTCCACCCTTTCCAGCCTTCGTTGCTGCTCTACGTTCATTACCCATGTCTCGCTTCCATAAATCATAACACTTCTCACACATGCAGCATACACCTTTCCCTTCAGCTTCAACGACACTCCTCTCCTCGTCAGCACGCCACTCAGTTCCCAAAACTTCTTCCATGCACATCTCACTCTAGTAACTGTTGCCGAGTCTGATCCACCTTCTCCATTCAGCATGTCACCGAGGTAACAAAATATTTTCACACCTTCCAGCTTCACGCCATCTCCAAGATCCAACTCAACATTTCCTCCATCTGCAGCTCCCTCTGTGCACACCTTACACTTGAATGTAGCTGCCACACTGGTTAATGACCCCATCAGACCACTACATTTTTGATGAACCCACTCAGCGCACATTGTACATTGAATGGAATTCATTCCGACACCCTTCCTGCACACAGCACACGGCCACTTCCCAGTTCTTTCCACCTCACCACATGCTTTATCGCTTGCCATCACCTTCGTCTTTCCGTTATTCACCTTCAGACCTTTTGCCTCCATAGATTCCTTCCACTTGTTCATCTTCTCCTTCAGTCCATCCATACTCTCGCAACCAACACCAGATCATCTGCATACAACTCCCACGCTAAACCCTCCTTTACGTTCCGAGCCAGCACCTCCATCACAGCTACAAATAGCAGTGGACTTAGTACCGACGCCTGATGCACTCCCACCTTCACCTCAAACACACCACTGTTCCCATCCTTCGTCCTTACAGCTGTGCGTGCTCTTTCGTACATTGTGTCACGGATTCGTCACTTCCGTCGTTGTGGTTTTATTCCACTGTAAGCATTTTTGGTTCCATGTACTGTTATTGTTATCGTTTCAGTGAAATGGAGATAACTGTTTGCAAAAGGTAAAAAATTAATGTTTTAAAAGAAACCGGAACCCGGATCGGGAGAAAACCGGATGAAGAAGAGGAGGAAGAAGAAGCGGAGCAAGTGAGGTCGAGAAGAAGCCGAGTTGCTTTGAGGTCTTGAGCAAACGCTGGCGAACGGGGGTCACGAGCGAACTTTGGGTTTCCTGGGAAAGGGATTCCTGTGACAGAGTGGTTATCGCTGTGACAGATAAACCTGCGTGACAGGTATTGCGGTTGATTCCGAAGAGAATCGTTGTTGAAGTGCAGGTACGCCTTCAGTACGGGCCCGTCGGCCATTTTGCCGTGCTCCCGATTTGGCATTGCTCCAGGCTTTTCACCTCGCTTCAGCCATTTCACCGCACCCAGTGGTTAAGCTGGTTTGCGTGTGCAATGTGGATTTCGAGTGGGAATTTGCGGTTCGCCGTTAGGGAGCCGTTGAACGTTCATACCCGAAGGTGTGATTTCCCAGTCGCCTCTTGAGGGCACCTTTGCGCATCTTTGGCAGCGTGACTGTCAGCCGAACTGGATTCTGGTCTCGATACGACATCGTTCTTGCGATCACCGGAGCGTGGGTCGACTTTGGCTTGATGCCGGGACAGAGACTTTGGGAATGTTCTTTTCGCTCACTTGGAGCACAGTGAGTTATATTGTACGAAACTGATGGGAGCATCATAGGAATGATATTGTTGCGGATCTGCCGCCGGCCTTCTCCCCTTACCAAGGGGGGATTAGTCCCCTTGTCTTTGACTGACCAGCGCGACCCGGGACCTATGACGTCCCTTCCGGACAGCGCAAAATAGGGTATTCGGACCAAATTCGCTATTACCTAAATACTCGCGCTGCCCTGAAGCGAGGAGATAAGCCCCGCACGAACCACGTGTGTTGATACGCCGAGCGGTTGCGTACACGCGATCCGCGCCGTTATCACTTACTAGACCCCGATTCAAGCGGTTCATATTCGTACCACGCTTAGTCAATGGAGAAATCACAAAGCCGATCAAATTGGGAATCAAAGGAATAACAGGTTTAATTATTATTTACAATGTTCAATGGTTCAAGAGCAGAGACACAGAGCAAATCCTTAAAAACAGTCTTACTTAATACCCAAGGACACGGGCCCGTCTCACACACACACTCACATGGGGATTGCAGATGGCAGGACGATGTTCACCAGGGATGGCTTCCGTGCAGCTCTCTCTCCAGTCCCCGGCACGTCCTTTGGAGATGGAAGTAGGTGAAGGCAGGAGCTCTCCGCATCTCGTCTGAACGGAGCGAGTTATCACGGGGTGAATTGGTAGGGAGCGGACTTCGACGCGTCTCGCAGTTACTCACTTGCAGCTATGGCCGCGCTTACTCGCGTGGCTGGAAAGCGCAATAAGCGTTACCGGCGCGTCTGGCTGCGCCCGCGTACTTGGCACAGTTCAACGCCTCTTCTTCTCTCTCTCTGCGCAAGTCCTTAAACAACGCGCGTATCCTCCGCAAGTTCTCCAAACAACGCGCTTATCTTGCAAGTCCGAATCCTTTCTCTCTCTTCTGCGAGTCCTGGCATGCGAGTCCTCTCACAACAAGTCCTTTTTTCTCTCTCTCTCTCTCCTCTGCGAGTCCTCTCGAGGGATTTGCGCAGTGACTTATATAGGCACGCCCAGCGAACCTTCTCGAACTCACCAGACGCGCCTCACCACGCCCTCTCACGCCACGCCGCTAGAGCCCTGATTGGCTGGTGGCTCTTACTGTCTCCCGCTGCCACTCCCCGACCACAACGCCGGCCCCACCCTTTTTAGGCCTACCTCGTGTTACTCGACTAGTGGGCAGCCAATGCTTAACAAACTGGATCGAGGCTAGGGTGGCTGGGAAATCGGTGGCAAGTAAAGCCTATTTTCCTGTCTTTACACAACGCAGGCACTAAGAGGGGAAATGGCCTATTCTTACACATACTAAGGCATAACTATACTACAAATGGGCCTTTATGTTGTTCATGTGACTAACTATGGGGGGCAACCCTTTAACCTTTAATGACTTCAATGTGCCATTCTCAAAACCGTAGCAATATATTTGTTGTACAATTGATTAATATTGTTCTTGTACTGTTATTCTTGGGTGACCTTAATACAATACTTGTTTGTTGGTAACAATTGGTGTGGTTTCACCATTGGTCTTTGACACACAGAATAAAACATCTTTCTGCCATGACTCCTTTCAGGGCTCGGAGGTACACCGTGACCGGGGTTTGGGGAGGAGCACGTAACAATTGCCATCACTACTCTGATCAACCATTCCTCTACTCCTAACTTCCTCAATGCCCATGTCACTACTTTGCGTGGAACCCCATCGAATGCTGTGTCCAGATCAACAAACCCAAGAAACAACTTCTTTCTCTTCTCCATGTACTTCTCCTGCAACTGCCTCACAATAAAAAGCACGTCTGTCGTTCCTCTTCCTGGAATAAATCCAAACTGCATTTCGTCGATCTTCACTTTCTTCCTTATCCTCTTCTCCAACACCGTTTCCAATAGCTTCATTCCATGCTCTAATAACTTTATCGCTCGGTACGAGCCACACTCCAGAGGGTCACCTTTCCCCTTGTGTAGAGGGACAAGGGTACTCAGTTCCCAATCCACTGGAATGCGGCCTTCTTTCACCACCAGATTGCAGATCTCTGTCATTCTCTTCACACCCCAACTTCCTGCTGCCTTCAACATATCTCCCACAACTCCCGTCGGCCCTCCCACTTTTTTACCCTTCATTGCTTTTCTCGCTTCCTCAACTTCCTTCTCAGTTATCTTCTCTGTCGGTCCTAAAACTGGGTTACTCTCTATGTTGTCGTCCCATTCATTCTCTGCATTCAACAGCATTTCCATATATCTCTTCCATATTCCTTTCATTCCATCAGGGTCCGCAACTATTTGTCCCACTTCATCCTTCAAGCAACTCACCCCCATTACATCACACCTCTCTTTCGCTATCTGTTTTGCAATCCAAATACCGCTCTCTGACCCTCTTCCAAATCCAAGCGTTCTCCCAACATTTTCCGACATGCCTCCTGCGCCTTTGCTACCTCTTTCTTTGCAGCCTTCTTGGCTGCCTTATAACTTTCATGCTCTGCCTTTTCTGCCTCCGTACCCTTCGCCTTCTGCCACTCCTTGAACTTCTTCCTCTTCTCGTCAATCCACTTTCAAATTTCATCATCCCACCACCATGTTTCCGAGTGCCTCGGTGGTCCTTTTGTCCATCCACATACCTCACCAACGGCTCCCAACAGACTATCTTTCATTGACATCCAACCACTTTCAAGCTCAACCACATCATCCTCTACCATACTCAGCCTTCTTTTAGTGCCTCACTCACTGTCACCTCTTTCAACCTCCACACCTTCATTCTCGGTTGGTACTTCACCGGCCGAGCTCTCCTCACACCTTTCACCCTTATGTCACAGACAACCAAGTGGTGCTGTGAACAGCCTCCTCCCCTGGGATCACCTTTGTGTCCTGGAGGTGCCCCCTATCTCGCCTACGCACCATCAGGTAGTCAACGGTTGTCGTCGACCCACCTGACGTGTATGAAACAAGCTTATTATCCTCTTTCTGGAACTGAGTATTAATACAAATCAACAAACCAGCTCCATCAGCAAACTCCAAAATCCTTTCACCTTCTCCATTTCTCCCACCATATCCGTAACCCCCATGAACTCCCTCAAAACCATCCATACTCCTTCCCACATGTCCATTTAGGTCTCCTCCTACCACAACAACTTCCTCATCTTTCACGTTTTCCATCAGCTTCTCTATCGCACACCAGAACTTGTCCTTCTCTTCATCGCTCCGACCAACCTGCGGAGCATATCCCGAGATGACGTTCACCAAGAGCTTTTCCAATCATCATTTTCACCATCATCAACCTATCACTCACTCCAGTCACACTCACCACACTGACTACAAACTCCTCAGAAAACAGGACACCAACACCATGCACGCCCTCCGGGCACCCTTGCCACACAAACTTGTATTTCTGTCCCTGCCTACCCTTCACCATTCTCACACCACTTCCCTTCCATCTGGTCTCCTGCACACAACATATGTCCACTCTTCTTCTGACCAATACTTCCACCACTTCTCCTGATCTCCCTGTCATTGTCCCTACGTTCCATGTCCCAAACCTCAGAAACCGATCTCCACGTCGGGCATCAGACGTTTCGTCCTCATAAATGGAGTGATTTCCACCCTTGCTTCGATCGGGTTCCCCACCTTGATTTTTGACGAGAGGGGGTGAGGACCCCCACGGGGTACTTTGGGCTGTAGCCTGCCCATATGTAATTACCCTGCGCTCGCGAAGCGAAAAGTGGGGTTAAGCATTCAGTTGAGTACGTGTGCCGTGTGCCGTACGTGTCTGCATTTAAAAAATTAATTTTCTCAGCAACCGTTGGTCCGATTGACACGAAATGTTGCCATAGAAGTGCCTCCGCCTGTATAATTTTTTTATTCATAATTATGATGTCATAGGTCACGTGATATGGACGCCATCTTGGAAAAACGTTACACCGCTCAATGGAAAAAATGGAAACATGGCTCATTGTCAAGTACTCACCATGGGGAATAAGATATGTTGATGGTAATGTCATCGCTGCCTTGATTATGACGTCAAAATTCGACAAGTACAACGCTTGATCTGATCAGTATGAATAAAACAAAAATTCCTCTGCAACTGTTTGACCGATAGACAAGAAATTTTCAGAATATGTGCGGCTCCTCCTTTATAATTTTTTAATGATAATTATAACGTCGTAGGTCAGGTGGTACAGACGCCATCTTGGAAAAAATATTGAAAAGTTGCACCTCTATATCTCCAAAACCGCTCCATGGAAGAAATTGAAACATGGCTCATTGTCAAGTACTGCCCTTGGGGAATAAGATATGTTGATGATGATGTCAACGGTGCCTTCGTTATGACGTCATAATTGGACAAGTACAACGCATCCGAAAATTGTGAATTTTTTTCCTCAGCAACTGTTGATCTGATGGACACGAGATTTTCACCATAGGAGCACCTCCTCCTGTAGAATATTGTAATGATAATCATGACGTCATAGGTCATGTGGTACAGGCACCATCTTGGAAAAAGCAAAAAATGTTGCACCTCTGAACGTCCAAAACCGCTGCATGGAAAAAATTGAAACATGGCTCATTGTAAAGAACTTCATATGGGGAATAGGTGTTGTTAACGATTACGTCATTGGTGCCATAATTATGACGTCATAATTCGACAGGGAAAACGCTTAGTCTGATGAGTTTGAAATGTATTGAGCGTGATCTATGCAACAATTATATTAGAGAATAAAAATTTACGATGTCATCGCTCACGTGGTCTGGCAGCCATATTGGATCAAAGAAAAAAACAATGTTCAAAAACAGAAGAGTTGGCTCGCAACAAGTTGACTGCGCAGGGATACGGTGTACCTATTCTAAACCGGGGTACACACCGGGTAATTTTAACTTAATGGGATAAATAATTGGAGCTACATTCCATCTCCAGTTTATAATTACTTTTGGTGCAAATACTGTACGTGTTGAACCAAAACACTTAATATTTATATCCACTTCCGATTGCCTGAAAGCGGTATGCAAATTTTCCTTGATTAGAGCACGAATGCAAATCGTGAAAAAGTTTGAGCTTACACCTTGGGTCGAATGTCACCTTGTTGAGAGCTAATACCTTTCTTTGGGCTATTTCGGTCATTTCTGCACAAGCAAGTTGGTGCTGTGCCAACACGATGCCATCAAACTTTGGTTATTTCTTCACAAGCAAGTTGGTGCTGTGCCAACACGATGCCATCAAACTTCGGTTATTTCTTCACAAGCAAGTTGGTGCTGTGCCAACACAGTGCTATCAAACTTCGGTCATTTCTGCACAAGCAAGTTGGTGCTGTGCCAACACGATGCCATCAAACTTCGGTTATTTCTTCACAAGCAAGTTGGTGCTGTGCCAACACGATGCTAGCAAACTTCGGTTATTTCTTCACAAGCAAGTTGGTGCTGTGCCAACACGGTGCCATCAAACTTCGGTTATTTCTTCACAAGCAAGTTGGTGCTGTGCCAACACGATGCCATCAAACTTCGGTTATTTCTTCACAAGCAAGTTGGTGCTGTGCCAACACAGTGCTATCAAACTTCGGTCATTTCTTCACAAGCAAGTTGGTGCTGTGCCAACACGATGCCATCAGCACATTTCTGTTCACCCAAGCCTTGCAGGAAGTCAGGGCGTGCTGGCCCCACAACTCTGGCAGTCCAGCTTGGTTTATTTCATGCTGTTTGACTCGCTGTGCGTTGTCATTACATCAGCTTCAAACAATCATGCGTGAGTCTCACCTGCTCTCACCCTATTTTGCTCCTCCTGCACGAAGGGTGAACATCCGCGGAACATCAGCCTCTCCCTGCTTCCCACGGTGGTTGGCATACCTCAATGGACGTCTTGTTGGGTTCATCCAATGTTTTACCTGTCTGCCCATGTACATCGACACGAGCCTTCACCAGCAAGGCCTTTTCTTCGTTGTCAGCTTCGGCTGGTATCATGAACGTGGCTGTGTTGACTGTGCATCGCAAAAAATACATAAAAACAATCACCCAAACAACGACTACTCCTGACTGCCGGTCTATCCGGGTTCTTCCCGACATCTTTGTTCTTTGTTCCTTTCAGATTTCTTTCTACATTTCACATTTCCCTTTATTCATTGTAATTGTTGCTTTTTCTTCATTTCTCTTTTGCAACTTTCTCTTTTGGTTAGTTGGAACAGGAAGTACGGAGCTGAAACATGTTCCAACAAACCCCAAATCCTATATTTTGTCCTATTGAAGGTTCTTAGACGCTGCAGACATACCAAGGCAAAGGCTGAGCATCCGCCATTTTCATTCCCTGACTCTGATGAAGTTGAAGAGTGTCGTCATGAACACAGAGACATTGTAATGAAACTGCCGGCCCCATAAAAAAAAGTTGTAGTACAAAGCGTTGTTCGCCAAAACTTGTCTTCCCGGTAGATTTGTCTGCCAACAACCCAGAGTAGTTGTGTCAAAACCAAGTGTAATCGACATATGTATCTGAGAACAACAAACAACAACATATTTGTTGTAACA
Source organism: Myxine glutinosa (assembly GCF_964187855.1). Classification (NCBI taxonomy): domain Eukaryota; kingdom Metazoa; phylum Chordata; class Myxini; order Myxiniformes; family Myxinidae; genus Myxine; species Myxine glutinosa. The sequence continues at coordinate 65,612 of NW_027618037.1, read as the reverse complement.
TAAACAACAACAACATATTGTTGTTGTATTGTTGTATTAATGTACAACATATTGATATACAATACAACATATTGTATTGTTGTTGTTGTAACAAACAACATAAACAACAACAAAACAACAACAACAACAACAAAGACATATTTATCTGAGAATAATTAATTATTCGGTGGTTTTTCGGGCTTAACACGAACTTCAGCCACACCAATGATTTTATTATTCAGTGACTGAAATTTAGGTTAAGTCTCTAAAACCATAGAATAATTAATGTTCCAACTTACCCTACAACATGTTACAAATTATCCTACAACATGTTACAACTTACCCTACAACATGTTACAACTTACCCCATTGTCGGGGTTAGTTGGAACACTTGATACATGGTCACCTGACTTCATCACTGTCAAATGTTATCACTTCTCAATATGTTATAATAATAGCACATACAGTCATGTGAAAAAGTAAGTAGACCCCATGTAAAGTTTTGACTTTTTCAACATATTTCAACATACAGCTATTTGATCTTCATTTCAACAATATTGAAAGATAAAGGTGATATAATATAACAAATATCATGAAACATTTACATTTTGTAGTCCATTGTATAATTTAAATAAACATAAATGCAAATTTCGCATGTGGAAAAAGTAAGTACACCCATGGCTCCAATAGGTGGTATTGCCTCCTTTGGCAGAAACAACCTCAAGTAGGCGTTTCTTATAACTGTCTACCAGTCTCTGACATCGACTGGGAGAATTTTTTGTCCACTCCTCCATGCAGAATTCTTTCAGCTGTGCGATGTTTGAGGGGTTTCTTGCATGCACAGCTCGTTTCAAATCCCCCCACAACATCTCGATGGGATTTAGATCCGGGCTTTGACGTGGCCATTCCAGAACCCTCCATTTCTTTCTTTTCAGCCATTCCTTGGTGGATTTACTGGTATGTTTAGGGTTATTGTCATGTTGCAATGTCCACCTTCGGTTGAGCCTCAACTTCCCGACAGATGGCCTCACATTATCCTCAAGCACCCTCTGGTACAATGAAGAATTCATAGTGGATTCTATGATGGTGAGCTGCCCAAGCCCTGATGCAGCAAAGCTGCCCCAAACCATAATATTTCCACCACCATGCTTTACAGTTGGCATCAGGTTATTGTGGTCAAATGCTGTCTTTGGTTTTCGCCAAACATGTCTTCTGGTGCTGTGACCAAATAGCTCTACCTTTGACTCATCTGTCCAGAGCACATTGTTCCAGAAGTGCTGGTCTTTGCCGAGGTGTGCATTGGCAAACTTTAGTCTTGCCCTGATGTTCTTTCTGGACAACAAAGGTTTCCTCCTGGCACACCTCCCATGTAGATCAAATTTGTGCAGCCTCTTTCTAATGGTAGACTCGTGCACTTTGACATCAACAGTGGCAAGAGCTACCTGTAGGTCCCGTGATGACATTCTGGGGTTCTTAGAGACTTCTTTCAGCATCTTGCGGTCTGCTCTCGGGCTGAACTTGCTGGGGCGGCCTGGCCTGAACAAGCTGGCAGTTGTTTGGAATCTTCTCCACTTGTAGATAATCTTCCAGACAGTCGAATGATTGATTTCAAATTGTTTGGAGCTCTTTTTAAATCCCTTCCCAGACTCGTAGGCATCTATAACCTTCTTTCTGAAGGCCTCAGAGAGCTCTTTTGATCTAGGCATGGTGATGCCGCACACTTCAACAACAAAGAGCAAACCAAACGAAATGTCTGAGGTTTAAATAAGACAGGTTCCTCCAAGATCCTCTCTAACGATGTTTTAATCATTTGCACCTGAGCTGGTGCACCTGATTCTAATTTTAGGTATTTGAAGTAGTGATAAATGTTGGGGTGTACTTACTTTTTCCACGTGCGAAATTTACATTTATGTTTATTTAAATTATACAATGGACTACAAAATGTAAATGTTTCATGATATTTGTTATATTATATCACCTTTATCTCTCAATATTGTTGAAATGAAGATCAAATGAAGAATGAAATGAAGATCTCCGAGATCTCGCGAGATCTTGGAGACGGCGGCAGGGATTTTCGAAGCTCCACACGGTCTCCACGTTTTTCGAAATTAAGTCTGTTCACAATTGTATTTTGTCGAAACTGTATTTATCTTTCGGTGTGTGAAGTTATTGTGTGCAACTTTGGTTGTTTCTCGGTGTTTATCTTTCATAAATTGATCGTCTGTTTGCCGTGTCGTGTCTTGAGGCCTTGTACAGTGTGCACTGTACAACCTTGAGGCTTTGTTTTTCTCTCAGCGGTCCGTCTTTTGTGATCCAATAACTTTCGTTCTCTGTATTCCCAGTCTTTTCACCCATAGCCTACTTCCTTGTGTAAATCTCAACTCAAAAAAAACAAACAAACAAAAAAAAAAACATTTTCCTTCTCTGTTATCATTCGTTTATTCATTCTTATTCGTTCGTTCGTTCTTCGACCACGTGTTTCTCCCCCATTTCCCCAGATAGTTTTCACTCATTAACCTTCAATGTTTACACTTTCCCCTCAAGTTATGTATTACGTCATATTTTATAACACCTTTTTCTTCTTCTTCTTTAAAAGGCTGCTTTCGACTTGCTCACCAAATCAATTCATCCCCAAAAAAATATCCATCTCCTATAGTGCCTTTTTTCTACATTCCCTAAACTCTCCTGCACTCCATCCTCCATCCAGCGTCCTTAAACGTATTTTTAACTCGAAGGTCACAAGCAACTCATTTTGCAATAAATGTTCGTTTCCCATAAATCGTACACTTTCAAAAATCCAATCTCACCCCTCCCCTCCAAATCTTCCCCATAACCCCTCCCCTCCAAATCTTCCCCATCACCCCTCCCCTCCAAATCTTCCCCATCACCCATCCCTTTCAAATCTCCCCCCTTGCCCCCTCCCTCCTAAACGACCCCCTCACCCCTCCCCGCCAAGACGCCCCCTCGCCCCTCCCCTCCTAGACTCCTGCCTCACCCCTCCCCTCCAAATCTCCCCCATATCCCATCCCTTTCAAATCCCTCCCCTTGCCCCTTCCCTCCCAAACTTCCCCCTCACCCCTCCCCTTCAAATCTCCCCACCCTCATTGCTTCTCAATTTCCCCCCTCTCACTCCCCCTCCTCAAAGCGTCCTCCCCGCTTCTTCCCCCTTCAAACTCTCACCTCCATCTCCCCCAACCTTCTGCCTCGCTCTTCCCCCTCCTCAAATAACACCTCATTGTGGCTCACCCAATCACCATCAAACCTTTTGTCCGCCCCATCCTTCCCTTTCTCCGAGCTATTCTGAAATCTCTGACACACCTTCAACAGCTCTCCCTACCTCTTCCACCTCTTCCACATCTTACCCTACCCCTCCTCCCCCCTGTTCTGTATCTGATGCTCCCCCTTCCTCTTCATTAACGGTCTGGACCTCAAACATCCGGGGCCTTCGTTCAAACTTAACTGATCTCTCCATACAGGTTGCTTCTGTCAAACCAGACGTGATCTGCTTAACAGAAACTTTCCTCCTTTATGATGTCTCTGATTCCATAGTATCTCTCCCGGGCTACTCCCTCCTCCGGTATGATAGACCTGAGCCTCGTCCTGGAGGCGGGGTTGCTATCTTTATCAAAAACTCTCTTCCTCACTCGCCCTGCACTGCACTCTCTCCACCTCACCCCCAGGAATACCTCTGGCTACGGCTTCCCCTTCGCTCCCACCTCTTGTTCATATGTGTGTTGTACCGTCCACCAAACAGTGATGACTCCATCTACATCTCGCTGTCTGATGATATGGACCAACTTCTATCTACTCATCCCAACTCTCTCTTCCTCATATGTGGTGATTTCAACTGTCATCATGCCAGTTGGCTGGGTGTGGGTACCTCTCTCACCAGCCATGGCTCCTCAGCAAAGGACTTCTGCGACTCACTGGGACTGACACAATCTGTCAATTTCCCGACCCGGATCTCAGTCAACGGAACATCTTCTCTTCTGGACTTGGTTATGACTAACTTCCCTGAAAATGTCTGCTGCTCTTCTTCTGCTCCGATCGGATCATCTGATCATGTCCTTGTTAAAGTGGACATCTCTCTGACCATCCTCAGGGAGCCTGCTCAGCGTCGACGAGTCTGGCATTTCACTCAGGCCAACTGGCACGGTCTTCAAGCAGCCATCAATCATCTGGACTGGTCTCCCATTTCTACCACCTCTGACATCAACTCATCCTGGGAATTCTTCCAAAGTAAATTGCTCTCTCTCATGCACAGATTTATCCCATCTCGTCTTCAGTTGTCTTACCCTTCCTCCCGTCCATGGTACACGGAATCTTGTGGTGAGGCTGTTGCCCAGAAACAACTTGCCTTCGTCTCCTGGAAAGCAAATCCAACGGAAGGAAATCTCATTTCCTTTCACAAAGCCCGAAACAAGTGTGTGTCCACCCTCAGGAGAGCCAGGAAACAATATCTCTCCGTTCTCAAGACCGAACTCTCTTATCTGTCTCCCTCTTCCAAATCCTGGTGGCGTCTGGTCAAATCCGTTTCTGGTGTTTGTTCCCCCTCCATCCCCTCCCTTACCTCAAACGGCTACACAGCTGACTCCGCACGTGAAAAAGCTGAATGCCTCAACTCTGTGTTTGCCTCTAAATCTTGTGTCCCAAACCCATCCCTCTCTGTACCCACCATACCCAGTCGTACCCTGCTGCTCCTGGACTCCGTGTCCTTTCCTCCTGACAAGGTGGAAAAGTTTCTGTCAACCCTCGACTCTGATTCTGCAACTGGACCCGACGGCATCAGCCCACGGGTCCTAAAATCCTGCTCTGCTGCTCTATCTCACCCTCTCTCTGTTCTCTTCACCCTCTCTTTTGCTCAAGGTCAACTGCCATCTGCTTGGAAATCAGCCAACATCACCGCTTTGCACAAAAAAGGTGCAAAAACAGATCCTAGCAACTACAGACCAATCAGCCTTCTCCCAATTATCAGCAAAGTCATGGAATCCATCATTGCTTCGGATATGAAATCTTTCCTCTTCTCCAATGGCTTGATCTCTGATCATCAATTTGGTTTCAGACCAGGTCACTCTACTCTGGACATGCTGCTTCTGCTGTCTCAACAATGGATGGAGGTCCTCAATGCCAAGCAGGAAATTAGAGCTGTCTCCCTCGACATATCACGTGCCTTCGACACGGTCTGGCACCCCGCTCTGCTCACCAAACTCTCCTCCTTTGGTATCCATGGAAATCTCCACGCATGGCTGGCGGACTTCCTCTCTAGTCGTCGTCAACGTGTGGCCCTGAATGGGTTTCTCTCATCTCCTCTTCCTGTTCAGGCTGGAGTTCCCCAAGGCAGTGTTCTGGGCCCCGTGCTTTTTCTGGTCTTCATCAATGATCTCTCTGACTCTCTCGAAAATCCTCTCTATCTCTTTGCTGATGACTCCACTCTCTGCCGCTCCATTCCTCTTCCCTCAGATCGGCAGTCTGCTGCCTCCTCACTCTCTGAAGACCTGGACAAAATCACAGACTGGTCAAACAAGTGGAACATGTCTTTCAATCCTGACAAATCTCACACTCTTACTATGTCTCTCCGAAAAGATCGACTGGACAACCCTCCCATCTACTTTCTCAACAATCCTCTCCAAGAAGTTCTGTCGCTCAAGATTTTGGGTCTCACTATCTGCCATGATCTTTCTTGGGAAAACCACATTTCCAAGCTGGCCTCCAAAGCCAGTCGCCGACTGGGCATCCTCCGTCGTGCGAAGTCCTTCCTCGGCACACCTGAGCTCCTCACCACATACAAGGCTTTCATCCGCAGCTCAATGGAATACTGTTCTCCCCTATGGGCCGGTGCTCCTGCCTCACACCTAGCTCGGCTTCACGCTGTTGAAACCAAAGCTTTCAGAATTATTGGAATCTCCCGCGATGAAGCTATCTCTGAGGGCCTTTCACTCACTCACCGCAGGCAGGTAGGTGGTCTTTCTGTCTTCTACCGACTCCTCTCCGGCCTTGCACCCCCAGCTCTCTCTGTGCTCTGTCCCCCAAATATTCCTACAGGTCGCACAAGATCTGCCAGCAACCCTCTGATGGTTAAACTGCCGAAATCTCGGCTCTCTGCTCACCTTCACTCTTTCATTCCTCTTTTCTCCCGCCTCTGGAACAAACTCCCTCACTCCCTTCAATCCCACTCCTCCCTCCAGGTCTTTAAAACAGCTGTTCACCACCATCTCTTATCTTCCCCCATCCAAAACCTTGATCTTTTCTACCCCCGCTAATTCACCCCAGATCCACCTTGTTTGAAATTCCAACTTCTTTCCTGGAAGTCCTGGCAGTGTCCATATGTTTTATACCTCTCCCACCGCCCCCTTCCCACGCCCCCCCCCCCCCCCCTAAAGCCCTCGCCCTCTCTCAGATCTCTCGATGTCTCCATGTCTCTCGGTCCCTGCTCTCAAATGTTGTGTTTGTGTCCTTCCCCCTCTCTCCCCATCTTGTCTACCGCTCCCTATGTTATATGTTTTATGTGTCGGTTTGTCTTTCTGTGTGATTAATGTTCGCTCTTTCACGAGCCTCGACCTTGTATACAAAAAAAAAAAAAAAAAAAAAAAAAAAAAAAATAGCTGTATGTTGAAATATGTTGAAAAAGTCAAAACTTTACATGGGGTGTACTTACTTTTTCACGTGACTGTATGTGTTTATATGTTTTGGAATATATTTTGTATTAATAAACAAAACCATATGTAACTAGAAGAACACTCAGAAGAGAGCATACCTTCGCCTGGTTGGCCATATCACTCAATGGTGAAGAATCACTTAAAAAATTATACTAGCTAGATCCAGATCTTCACCAAAATCGAATCGATTCTTCCTTGTCATACACCCAACCGTTCCACAAAATTTCGTCCAAATCCCTCCATAACATTTTGAGATATCCCGCTTAGTCTAGTAGGAAGACTAGGTCCCCCTGCACCCCCCGGAGATATACTTCTAATCAGTGTTTCTAGATTGGAAACAATGTGTAGAAAATGACTAGCTATGGCCCCAAGCTGAAAAAATGTCCCACATACCATTTTTATGCAAATTACTGCTGCCATTATCAAAAAAAGACTAGGTCCCCCTGCACCCCCCCGGAGATATACTTCTAACCAGTGTTTCTAGATTGGAAAAAATGTGTAGAAAATGACTAGCTATGGCCCCAAGCTGAAACAATGTCCCACATACCATTTTTATGCAAATTACTGCTGCCATTATCAAAAAAACGATTTTTGACATATCTCAGCCAATATTGCAGATAATTGAAAAATGAAGGTGTCTAGACCCATGTTTTGAAGGGCATAGATCATGATAGAACTATTCATAACATGATTACATGTGTCTATGGTATACTAGTATGCTAATTAGTGCTTTATTTACAAAATAATCACAGTTTTACGAAATAATAGACTCATATTAAGGTCCGTCTACACAGACGTTAACACAAAGTTTTATTTTTCTAAATACCCTGTGAAATTCACCGAATGCCCTGTGAAACCTGGGATTCTTCTCCAGCTTTTTCAAGGGCCCGACTTTTCCCTTCCCTTTGAAGGCACTGGTGCAGTCTTCTCCGCTGAACACATAGTACCCCAGGAGAGTGGCACAGTAGTCCTCTCCCAGGGATTCTGCCAGCTCAGAGACGTTGACAAGTTGGCGATGCTTCCCTGACCCTGTATCCAGGTACACCGTCAGCTTGATGTTGTGGGCATGGTGGAGCAGGATCAGGAGGATGTCTGTGTCCGGTGTTCTGACTACAGCGTTCTTGTATCCGATGGTAGCAGCATGATGGAGGTACAGAACCACCCTGGTATCAGTCTCTTCCTGGTTGCTGTAGATCGTGGGGAGTTCACGTACCTCGACCTGAAACACAAAAAGGCACCGCATTTCAATCACCAGTCACTGCCAGTTTCAGTATATCTCCGGGGGGTGCAGGGGGACCTAGTCTTTTTTTGATAATGGCAGCAGTAATTTGCATAAAAATGGTATGTGGGACATTTTTTCAGCTTGGGGCCATAGCTAGTCATTTTCTACACATTTTTTCCAATCTATAAACACTGATTAGAAGTATATCTCCGGGGGGTGCAGGGGGACCTAGTCTTTTTTTGATAATGGCAGCAGTAATTTGCATAAAAATGGTATGTGGGACATTTTGTCAGCTTGGGGCCATAGCTAGTCATTTTCTACACATTTTTTCCAATCTAGAAACACTGATTAGAAGTATATCTCCGGGGGGTGCAGGGGGACCTAGTCTTTTTTTGATAATGGCAGCAGTAATTTGCATAAAAATGGTATGTGGGACATTATTTCAGCTTGGGGCCATAGCTAGTCATTTTCTACACATTTTTTCCAATCTAGAAACACTGATTAGAAGTATATCTCCGGGGGGTGCAGGGGGACCTAGTCTTCCTACTAGACTAGCTTTGTATCGTTTTGGCCCCATCTCCCAATGGTGAAGAATCACTTTTAAAATTCTAGTGGCCGGATCCGAATCCAGATATTCACCAAAATTGAATCGATTCTTCCTTGTCACTTACACAACGTGTCCAACAAGGTTCATTCAAATCCATCCATAACTTTTTGAGATATCCTGCTATGTATCGTTTTTGGCCCTATCTTCCAATGGTGAAGAATCACTTTAAAAAATAAATAATTATCATATCCGAATGCATATTCAGATCTTCACCAAAATCGAATCGAATCGTTCTTGTCAGACACCCAACCATTCCACCAAGTTTCGTCCATATCTGTCCACAACTTTTTGAGATATCCTGCTATGTATCATTTTTGGCCCCATCTCCCAATGGTGAAGAATCACTTAAAAATTTATAGTAGCCGGATCCGAATCCGGATCTTCACCAAAATCGAATAATTTTGTCCTTGTCACATACGCTACATCTCTGCCAAATTTCGTCCGAATCCGTCTCCATTTTTAGATATTTTGTTCACAAATGGACAGACAGACAGACAGACAGACAGGAGTGAAAACATAATCTCCATCCACCTTTGGTGGCGGGGGTAATAAGGAGTTTTCGTGAAAAATGTTCATATATATACATATACACTGTACATACATTATACACTGTATATAGCATCTTTCGTTTTGGGTCATCGGGGTGTTTTGAGTCTTTGGGGTATTTTGGGTCTTCAGGGCCTTTTTGGTTTTCAGGGCCTTTTATGTATTGAAGGTCTTTTGGGTCCTCAGAGTCTTTAAGAGTCTTCAGGGTCTGTTGGATATTTTTGGTCTTCCGGGTCTTGGGGGACTTAAAAGGTCTTTAAAGGTCGAAGTGGTCACAACCCTCTAAACTCTAAAGAGTATAAGGGTATATTCCAACAGTACGTAATTAATAGACGTACGTAGTTAATAGAGAGGATACAACCGAAGTTCAAAAAGTATGTAATTAATAGACGTACGTAGTTAATAGAGAGGATACAACCGAAGTTCAAACAGTATGTAATTAATAGACGTACGTAGTTAATCGAGAGGATACAACCGAAGTTCAAACAGTATGTAATTAATAGACGTACGTAGTTAATCGAGAGGATACAACCGAAGTTCAAACAGTATGTAATTAATAGACGTACGTAGTTAATCGAGAGGATACAACCGAAGTTCAAACAGTATGTAATTAATAGACGTACGTAGTTAATCGAGAGGATACAACCGAAGTTCAAACAGTATGTAATTAATAGACGTACGTAATTAATCGAGAGGATACAACCGAAGTTCAAACAGTATGTAATTAATAGACTTACGTAGTTAATCGAGAGGATACAACGGAAGTTCAAACAGTATGTAATTAATAGACGTACGTAGTTAATCGAGAGGATACAACCGAAGTTCAAACAGTATGTAATTAATAGACGTACGTAGTTAATCGAGAGGATACAACCGAAGTTCAAACAGTATGCAATTAATGGATATATAGTCACACGGTCTCACCGCATCACAGCTTCACTTTTGGTCACAAACATACATAGGCCTACATTCATACATAACGATATACGTTTGCTCTATTGTAATACGTCTTATCATCTGCAGAAAATAGGAAATGGTCCCTCATATTGATGCTGAGTCGTCCCATATTCTCACCAGTCTCTACACAAAGGTCACATTTTGGCAGAAGTGAGGTGATTGTCGCTCTTTGTCCTTGCCATGGATTCTCGCAATCTCGGCCCGAAAACATCTCCAAACAATCATACAGAGCCCTGAGCTCATTGAAATTATTTACAGAACAAATCATTCCGAAGTTCCCACCTGTACAAGGCTGTCCACGCAGTGCCAAACATTTAGGCTTTTCACGGTATTCTGGTGCTGCTTCCATCACTTCATCCAACATCGACTTCATCATAGCAGGTGATGTCTAAGGTCTTGAGAATCATTGGTTGCTGAATCACTCAGCAGGAGGCTGAGGCCCAAGGGTTCCTTCGTTCTCATTGCAGACAGGTTGATGACCTCACAGCTTGAAAGTCTCTTATCTGGTTTGTACCCCCAGCTTCTCCCCCCAACTTTAGCTTTTCTGGGCCCTAGCCCCACTCCAGCCCCAGCAGGTTGCTGGCATCAAATCCAGTAACTTATTGCTTGTTATCCTCTCATGCTTTCGCTTCTCATGTGCCATTATCTCTTTCATGTGGGATCTCCTTCCTGTGTGCATCTTCCTTATAGTTATTCAAGATGGCGGCCTTTTGCCACCTCACGTGTCTCCACGTGCGCGCATGCGTTTTTTCTTTTGACTAACCTGACTAACCTTTTGACCCTGCCACCTTTGCCTGTACTTGCACATCTCCACTCCACATGATCCATCTCTTTCCTGAGCCTCGACCCAGCGTAAAAAAAGACTAACTAGCTGCTCAGGCCTTTCGCGCATTTCCTGAGCTTCATATCCACCATTTTGAGAAATCATTGCCACGAATTCATAAGCCTTCGATGTGCCGCATGATATAATTAATGTTAATGTACAATTTATACGGCACATTATAACGTACAGATAAATAAAGCTTTGCATAGTCATCGACAACGCGTTCGCAATTAAGCTCTTCATTTCCGCTGACAGTGACAGATGAGGTGACAAATCATCGAGCAATTCCAACAATGGCGACGCTGTCAAAATGGAGTCGACTGCGCATGGAAAGAGAGACGCCCTCGCCATGGGGATACCTGTGGGTTTCGAGGATTATATTATAAGAGTTGCGACTACTATGGTGTGTAGTAGGATAGATCAGCGGTGTTTGAGACCTTCGATATCTGAAGGTATCTGAAAACACCTGCTGTCACTGTCACTGTCCCGTAGATAGCGTGCGACATCAGATAGATGGAACTCCTCTGGATATAACTTCAAGCTGACTCTCCTGTTGAGAACATTATGTTCAACGTTTAAAAGTTATTGACATATCTTCATTTATATAAACTTATTACTCCGCAAAAATTATTATTTTTTGACAAGTATGTTGGTCATGCCGGTTTGTGTGTTTGTTTGTCTGTCCACGCACTTATACTTGCCTACAGGTCACAATTTAAAACTGAACTTCACGAAACTTCACCAAATGGTACAGTTGGTGGTCCGACAGAATGCTATTTATTTTTGAGGTCAAAAGGTCAACATCGGCCAAAGGTCAACCACTTTTTTCGAATTTCTAAATCCTCAATTTTCATCATATTGACTTGAAATTTGAATAGGATTCACATATCAGCGAACTGAATTCAAACACCAATGATTTTTGAGGTCAACATAGGCCCACATAGGATGGAATCATCAGGTTGTATGTGAGCATGACGTCCTCCTTTTCAATGATTGTCCTTGGTTCGTGTTTCCATGAATTTTCTGGATTACCCACCCAAAATTTCGTTGCGATCGGTTCAGCCGTTTTTGCGGTACCTGGGAACGGACGGACAAACAGACAGACGGACATTTGGTGAATTATAGTAAGATGCTTCATTTTTTTTTTCTGTTGTAGTGGTGTTTCAAGGTCAATTTTTATGTTGTCTGGTTTTGTTGGTTTCCCTTTCTACAAATGTGCACTTGGCGCACTTGTCTCGTCCAAATTCCATTGGAATGTCCTTGGAAAACCGTTTTACTAGTTTTAGTTGTTCTGTCAATTTTTGTCATTTGGTGAGAAGAGCTTTAAATAACCCATGTATAGCATACTAGTATACTGTATGTGAAATGAATGAATGAATGAATGATCGTTTTAAGGCCATTTTCCCCACTAGAGCGGGGGTTAGCCTCGCAGGCCCCATGACAGTCATGGTTCCCTGTTTGAGGAAATGTTTTTATGGCCGGATGCCCTTCCTGACGCCAACCCTTGGTCGCCTCTTACGATGCGCAGGGATATGGTGTACCTATTCTAAATCGGGGTACACACCGGGATCATTCATCCCAGCAAGCTGGTACTCAATTTGCCGACCTCCGAAGGATGACAGGTTGAGTCAACCCCCCTAGCGGTAATTCAGCGATCGACCGGGATTCGAACCCAGGATCCTAGGATCCCAAGCCGGCACCCTAACCGCTAAGCCAACACCAGGCTGTATGTAGATACTGTATGTCACCTTTCATATTTCTTTGGATGTTCTCTATTGGTTCTTAGGGTGTATCTGTGTCCTTGTTCATTGATGAGGTTACTTAGTGGGTCCAGAGCAGAGGTGGATTAACAAATTTGGGGCCTTGGGCACAAAAATATTTAGACTCAAAACGTCCCCCAAAAACATGAATACATAGACTCCATTAAATGTTGTACCGAGTTAATAAAGGATACACTTGGACGAGGTACATCTACTAGGAATAGGACTAGCTGATTGGTAATGAACCCACCCCAGCACTTTCATTGGTGTGTTCATTACCAAGTTTTTATTACTTGCAAAATCGAAGATTTCTCAAGTATATTGGTTGATGTTGTGCGTTATACTGCCTGTTTGTATTTAAATCGCCTATAGATCACAATTTTAAACCGATCTTTGCAAAACTTCACCAAACGGTGGAGTTGGCCATAAGGGGAAAAAAAGGCTTTTGATTTTGAGGTCAAAAGGTCAGGATAGGCCAAAGGTCAACAATTTTGTCAAATTTCTAAAATCCTCAATGTTCATCCGATTCACTTGAAATGTTAAGAGGATTTGCATATCAGGACAATTTATTCAACCACCGATTATTTTTGACGTCAACATAGGCCAAAAGCTCAACATCGGCCAAATGCAACAACTTATTGTAGGGATTTCGCAAGTATCGTGCTCTAGTCTGCACGACGTCTTGTTTTTTTATTTGTTTTTTTTTGAATACTGAGACGAGGCTCGTGGAAGAACAAAACGTTTAATGTAAAATGCTCGCGAAGTGGCGTAAGCACTCCAGGAAGCACTTCAACAAAACCGTTGGTAAGGAATAGCTGGCTTGGCAAGCGATAGCAAGCTGATTGGTAACCGAACACATCTAGATGAGGTAGACAGACCGAAGACCTTTTTCCGATTCTGCCGCTTGTGTAATGAAACAAGTTAACTTCGGATGATTTTCACCTTTTGTTACCTCTGCAACCGAAGGTAGATGGAAGTTATGCCATCTCCTGTCTATCTGTTTGTTTGAGAACAGGATATCTCAAATATTGTGGATAGATTCGGATGAAATTTTGTGGGCAGGTTGGTTATGTGACGAGGACAAATTGATTAATTTTGCTGAAGATCCGGATCCGAATCCGGGTCCGGATGTGGATATGAGAATTTTTTAATTTTTTAAAAGTGATTCTGCACCATTGAGAGATAGAGCCAAAACGATATCCAGTATAGTGAAGCGCGGTGCTACGCGCGCTTACTTGCTACCAAGGAGGAAGCGGACAACGCGGTTAAAACAAAAGTATCTTTATTGACAAGAGGTCACTGTAGCACTGGCGTGCTCCGGGCTGCGCGCCCGGTGTATATCCTAAGGCCACGCCTACCCCTCGGGCGTGGCCGCTGCCCACTTGGTGCGCGGAATGATGTCACCACGCCAGTGGGCTTTCGTGTCCGCCACACGCGCCCCCCCCAGAATTCCCGCGCACCTGGAGGGCCAGTTTGCAGGGCAAACGGATGACCCGTCCGAAGCGCCCTCTGGCGACCGGCGGCGTCCGGGGTGCAGGGATGCCAGCTGGGATGCCCCCGGCTGTACCCGGGATGGGTGCCGGACCGGGGGGCGGCGTGCCGGCGGTGCTGGACGGTGCCGGGGGTCCGCCCGCCGGGGGGCGGCCGCGACGCGAGGGCCGAGCCACCGGCGGTGGGTGGTCCACGTCGAGGTGGGCCGGCTTGAATCGATCCACCGAGACGCGGTCGGGAGTACCGCCGATGTCCAAGGTGAAGTATTTCACCCCGGTCTCCAGCACGCGGAAAGGCCCGTCGTACGGGGGCCGCAGTGGTGTCCGGTGGGCGTCGTGCCGGATGAAGACATACTCCGCGGTGCGAAGCTCCGGGGCGACGTGCGTGGGTGGGTGCCCGTGGTGCGCCGTCGGCACCGGGGCGAACCTCCGGGCGGTCTCCTGCAGCGCAGAGCGCTCCTGCGCCACGGACCAAGGTGCCGTGGGGTCGGGGATGAACTCGCCCGGCAGCCGCAGCGGTTGTCCAAAGACCAACTCCGCCGCGGATGCGCGCAGGTCCTCCTTTGGCGCCGTCCGGAGGCCCAGCAGGACCCAGGGGAGCCTGTCGACCCAGCCGCCGTCGCGGAGGGTGGCCCAGAGCACGGCCTTCAACTAGCGGTGGAACCGCTTGCACAGGCCGATGGCCTGGGGGTGGTAGGCCGTGGTTCGGTGCAGCTGGACCCCGAGCCCCCACGCGGCCCAGAGCTCCGAGGTGAACTGGGGGCCGCGGTCGGACGAGATGTCCGAGGGGGCGCCGAACTGGGCGACCCAGGTGGCGATGAACGCCTGCGCGACGTCCGCCGCCGTCGCCGCCAAAGGCACGGCCTCCGGCCACCGGGTGGTGCGGTCCACCATGGTAAGGACATGGGTGAAACCCCGCGAGGGGGGCAGAGGTCCCACCAGGTCCACGTGCACGTGGTCGAACCTACGTGCCGGCATCGTAAACGGGGCCAATGGGGCCTGGGTATGCCGTTGCACCTTTGCGCGCTGGCACGCTAGGCACGTCCTGGTCCAGCCGCGGACGGCCTTCCGGAGGCCATGCCAGACAAACTTGTCGGCGACCAACCTCTGGGAGTCCTTCGTGCCCGGGTGGGACAGGCCGTGGATGGCGTCAAAAACCTGGCGCTGCCAGCCCGCGGGCACGATGGGGCGAGGCCGCCTGAGGGAGACGTCACACAAGAGGGCCGTGCCCGCGCCGTCGAATGGCACCCCGGTGATGCGGAGGCCCGTGACGGCGGTCCGCAAGGCCTGGACACCGGGGTGGGCGGCCTAGTTCGCCGCCATCCGGGCATAGTCGATGCCAAGGTGGACCGCGTGGGCGACGGACCGGGAAAGGCAATCCGCCATCGGGTTGTCCTTTCCCGCGACTTGCCGGATGTCCGTCGTGTATTCGGACACGGCCAAGAGGTGACGCTGCTGCCGGGCGGACCACGGCTCGGTGACCTTGCCCATCGCGAAGACCAGCGGCTTGTGGTCGAAGAAGGCCGTGAACGCACGGCCCTCGAGCAGATGGCGGAAGTGCCTGACCGCCAGGTGAAGGCCGAGCAACTCGCGGTCGAAGGTACTGTAACGGCGTTCGGGCGGGCGAAGCTACCGGCTGAAGAACGCCAGCGGTTGCCAAGCACCACGCACCCATTGTTCGTGCACCGTGCCCACCGCGTAGTCCGAGGCGTCGGTGGTGAGGGCGATCGGGCATCGGGTGCGCGAGCATGGTGGCGTTAGCCAAGGCGAGCTTCGCGCCCGCGAACGCCGTGTCCATCTGCTCGGTCCATGTAACGTCACCTTTGCCCAGCTTCCCTCGGAGGGCCTCGTGGAGGGGCCGCAGGAGCTGAGCAATGCGGGGCAGCAACCGATGGTAAAAGTTCACCATGCCCAGGAACTCCTGGAGCCCCTTAATTGTCCGGGGGCACGGAAACCCCCTCACCGCCTCCACCTTGGCCGGTAGGGGGACGGCCCCGTGCCTCGTGACGCGGTGCCCCAAAAAGTCGATGTCGGCGACGCCGAACCGGCACTTAGCGGGGTTCACGATGAGGCCATGCTGGCCCAGACGTTCGAAGAGCGTGCGGAGATGGTGAAGGTGCTCTTCGCGGGACGTGCTGGCGACGAGGATGTCGTCCAGGTAGACGTACACAAAATCCAAGTCGCGCAAGACGCTGTCCATAAGTCGCTGGAACGCCTGAGCCGCATTTTTCAAACCGAAGGGCATCCGAAGAAATTCGAAAAGCCCGAACGGCGTGATGACCGCCGTCTTCGGGATGTCCTCCGACCTGACGGGGACCTGATGGTAGCCGCGTATGAGGTCCACCTTCGAAAAGAAGGACATGCCCGCCAACCGGGCAGAGAAGTCCTGGATGTGGGGGACGGGGTAGCGGTCGGGGGTGGTGGCGTCGTTGAGGCGCCGGTAGTCCCTGCACGGTCGCCATCCCCCGCCGGGCTTGGGCACGATGTGAAGTGGCGACGCCCAAGCACTCTCGGAGCGCCGCACGATACCGAGCCGCTCCAGCGTAGCGAACGCCGCTTTAGCTACGGCAAGCTTCGTCGGCTCGAAGCGGCGTGCCCGGGCGTAGACCGGTGGCCCAGCAGTGGGGATGTGGTGTTCCACCCCGTGCTTGATGGCCCCCGCCGAGAAGGTGGGCCACGTGAGGCCGGGAAACCCACGAGGAGGCGGGTGAATTCGTTCGCTGCCGGAAACGTACAGATGAACCTGGCCGGAACCGAACCGCTCAGCAAGCCGCTCGATGAGCCGCTCCGGGAGCTGCTCAACGAGGCGGGCAGTGCGCACGCGAGCGAGCTGAATGTCTCAGCCTGGACAAGCCTTCTGTGCTTTACGTTGACCAACAGGCCATTGGCACAGAGGAAGTCTGTGCCGAGCAGTGCCATAGGCACGTCGGCAGTGATGAATGACCACCGGAAAACCTGCCCTCCGAACCGCAGAGAAAGGCAGCGTTTTCCGTACGTGCGAATGGACGTACCGTTGGCGGCAAGCAGCGCGGGGCCCCGGCCCGCGAACTGCTTGTCGGACGTACCGGCGGGAACGACACTCACCTGCGCTCCCGTGTCGCACAGGTAACGGCGCCCGGATAAGGTGTCCGTGATGAACAGTAGGCTGTTTGCACGGCCGGCGCTCAGTGCCACTACCGAGGGCCGGCCCGGGCGTTTCCCGACCTGCCGAATGAGCACGGTGGGCGACTTTGCCGAGCCTTGTGGCCGAACTGCGCGTGGAAAAAACACAAGGTTTGCGGCGAAGGCGGCGGAGGCCGCGGTTTTCTCCGCGGCGGTGGGCGGGGCGTGGCGGCGGACACGAAGTGCGCATCAGCCTCGAGATCCACGAGGTGTGGTGCATCAGCATCAGCCCCGATAGCCGCGACGGCCGCGCCAAAACTCGCCTGGGTGTCCAAAGCCGCGAAGAACCTGTCGGCCTCTGCAGCGAGAGCCCGGGGTTCCGTCATCGCAGAACCGGCCAATGCGAGGCGGACTCGTGCCGGCAGCTGGCGTCGAAACAACACCCGGAATAGAGCGTCCTGGGTTTCG
This sequence comes from Myxine glutinosa, assembly GCF_964187855.1. Taxonomy (NCBI): domain Eukaryota; kingdom Metazoa; phylum Chordata; class Myxini; order Myxiniformes; family Myxinidae; genus Myxine; species Myxine glutinosa. The sequence goes on along the minus strand of NW_027618037.1, from coordinate 48,002 downwards.
TCGCCCAACAACGACAGCATATGGTCCATGCGGACCGACGGTCGCGTGTCACCGAGCTCGGGGAGGTCCAGGAGGCGGTCGGCCCGAGCGTCCACCGTGAGACCGAACGTGGCGAGGAGGAGACGCTTGATCGCCTCGTACCTGCCGTCGGCCGGTGGGTTCCTCAGGACCGACACGACGCGGCCGGCCGTGCCGGGCCCGAGGGAAGCAACCACGTGGCAGTACCTGGTCTCGTCCACCGTGATGTCTCGAAGTCGGAACTGGGCTTCCGCCTGCAGGAACCATACTTCAGCTTGCGTCTCCCAGAACTCGGGGAGTGTGATCGTAACCGCGTTGTTTGCCATTGCGATGGCGTATTCGGTCGGTCAGCGACGGCTGATCCAACGTCGGAGGGTCACCAAATGAAGCGCGGTGCTACGCGCGCTTACTTGCTACCAAGGAGGAAGCGGCCAACGCGGTTAAAACAAAAGTGTCTTTATTGACAAGAGGTCACTGGAGCACTGGCGCGCTCCGGGCTGCGTGCCCGGTGTATATCCTGAGGCCACGCCTACCTCTCGGGCGTGGCCGCCGCCCACTTGGTGTGCGGAATGATGTCACCACGCCAGTGGGCTTTCGTGTCCGCCACAATAGCACGATATCTTAAAAAGTTGTGGATGGATTATAACAAAACTAGGTTGATGAGTTGGCTAAATTAGAGCCATCGATTATATTTTGGTTCAAGTCGGATCCAGATCCGACCTGTCGGTGTCCGATCTAACAAAACATAAGCTGTTTACTTGGTGGAGGTATGCTTTATATTGAATGCCGTTCTAGTTACTCCCGCCAGGGAGTAATGCATTCGATCGTGTCCGTGTGTGTGTGTTTGTGAACAAGATATCTGGAAAAGTTCTGAACGGATTTGGATGAAAGTTGGTTGGGCTCATTGCCCTTGGGATAAGGAAGAATTGATTAGTTTTTGGTGAAGCTCAGGATATTATTCCGGGTCCAGGAATTTTTTGAAGGATTGTTTACCATTGGAAGATAGGGCTCATTTTTTTTTTACATTATCTTCTATATATTCTATATTTAACATTGAGATATGAAAATAGTTTTCATATTTGTTGTAAATGTAGTTTAAACTCGTGGTTATGCGTTAGAGCGGTGTATTTTGTTAGCAGCGTCGTCTTCAAGGTTCTTTTTTTTTCTTTCTAATAAAGACATATTCTGTCATTTTAAAACCACCAAAGCGTGTATTAGGTTTCCCCGTTTCATAAAATGTATCGCTTGATACGTATAATGCTTTAAAACTGCTTTTTTTTCTTCTTCTTTTTAACCTCAGAAGAGATCAACATTTACCTCAGTGAATGTCAATCGCGGTGTCAGTATTTGATGAGCTTATAAAGACTTAGGTGAGTTATAAGTGTGACCAGCATGTGCGGGGGATTCTTCCCAGAAGAATGAGTGGTCGCATTAGCTTGTACGACTTAAAATGAGCGAGTTTTGTTTTGACGTTTGGGCCAGTTTTACATGTTGTATCCCTAAGGAATGAAACGAACGTTTTCCTGGCTTACAATTTTATTTGAAGTCACACATGCCTCAAAATACACTCACTTATATAGAATTGAACGCTGAATCCAAAAATGTAAGTGAAATTGCCTTGTTTCTTTTTAACATTATCTTCTATATATTCTAAATACATATCTGTGCAGTGTCTGTCTTGTGTTGTCACTGAACGACTCCCTCAAACTTTTGTGAAATCGTGCTATTCCAACTTGACCCACGGCGGGAGTATGCGCTCCACTGAGTGCCGTTCTAGTTGAGCAATGTTTCGCTTTTCAACATTGCTGGAAAGAATGTGAACCACGATCGGTCTCTCGTTATTTCTAATCTCTCGTGATCTCGGGTTGCATTGGTTGGGGCCTGGGCCCTGATATCGGGTTGCATTGGTTGGGGCCTGGGCCTTGATATCGGGTAGCACTGGTTGGGGCCTGGGCCCTGATATCGGGTTGCATTGGTTGGGGCCTGGGCCCTGATATCGGGTAGCACTGGTTGGGGCCTGGGCCCTGATATCGGGTAGCATTGGTTGGGGCCTGGGCCCTGATATCGGGTTGCATTGGTTGGGGCCTGGGCCCTGATATCGGGTTGCATTGGTTGGGGCCTGGGCCCTGATATCGGGCTGCATTGGTTGGGGCCTGGGCCCCTGATATCGGGTTGCATTGGTTGGGGCCTGGGCCCTGATATCGGGTTGCATTGGTTGGGGCCTGGGCCCTGATATCGGGTTGCATTGGTTGGGGCCTGGGCCCTGATATCGGGTTGCATTGGTTGGGGCCTGGGCCCTGATATCGGGTTGCATTGGTTGGGGCCTAGGCCTTGATATCGGGTTGCATTGGTTGGGGCCTGGGCCCCTGATATCGGGTAGCACTGGTTGGGGCCTGGGCCCTGATATCGGGTTGCATTGGTTGGGGCCTGGGCCCTGATATCGGGTTGCATTGGTTGGGGCCTGGGCCCTGATATCGGGTTGCATTGGTTGGGGCCTGGGCCCTGATATCGGGTTGCATTGGTTGGGGCCTGGGCCCCTGATATCGGGTTGCATTGGTTGGGGCCTGGGCCCTGATATCGGGTTGCATTGGTTGGGGCCTGGGCCCTGATATCGGGTTGCATTGGTTGGGGCCTGGGCCCTGATATCGGGTTGCATTGGTTGGGGCCTAGGCCTTGATATCGGGTTGCATTGGTTGGGGCCTGGGCCCTGATATCTGGTTGCATTGGTTGGGGCCTGGGCCCTGATATCGGGTTGCATTGGTTGGGGCCTGGGCCCCTGATATCGGGTTGCATTGGTTGGGGCCTGGGCCCTGATATCGGGTTGCATTGGTTGGGGCCTGGGCCCTGATATCGGGTTGCATTGGTTGGGGCCTGGGCCCTGATATCGGGTTGCATTGGTTGGGGGTTGGGCCCTGATATCGGGTTGCATTGGTTGGGGCCTGGGCCCTGATATCGGGTTGCATTGGTTGGGGCCTGGGCCCTGATATGGGGTTGCATTGGTTGGGGCCTGAGCCCTGATATCGGGTTGCATTGGTTGGGGCCTGGGCCCTGATATCGGGTTGCATTGGTTGGGGCCTGGGCCCTGATATCGGGTTGCATTGGTTGGGGCCTGGGCCCTGATATCGGGTTGCATTGGTTGGGGCCTGGGCCCTGATATCGGGTTGCATTGGTTGGGGCCTGGGCCCTGATATCGGGTTGCATTGGTTGGGGCCTGGGCCCTGATATCGGGTTGCATTGACCTCATGGTATTTTGGGGCCTGGGCATGTGCCCAGTGTGCCCGTGCGTTAATCCGCTACTGGTCCAGAGCCAGATAAAACAGATGGGGGGGAAAGACTGTCTCCCTGGAAGATTCCACGCCGAATCTTCACATCTGGTATTTCGATATTCCCTTGTGTGTGTGTGTGTGTGTGTGTGTGTGTGTGTGTGTGTGTGTGTGTGTGTGTGTGTGTGTGTGTGTGTGTGTGTGTGTGTGTGTGTGTGTGTGTGTGTGTGTGTGTGTGTGTGTGTGTGTTCGGGCTTATAACAGAGTTCGCGTGGCGGATGAGCTGTGCCTAATTGCTGTTGCAGACTCGCTGAGCGACAGCGAAGCCGCGGGATGAAAGGAGCACAATTGTGATGCAGACGAGAGGCCGCCAAAGGGCCCCATCCACGGACACGTCTTTTGTCTCGCGTGGACGAGAAGGTCGAGATGAAAAGACCAGGCATTCAGTAAATTGCCGGGCAAGACGTCATTGCGAGCCAAAGTACCACCCCTTTGGTAGATATCTGAAATGCAATATTATACAGTGTGTCGAGCTATTATTGCGTACGAAAGAGCCACACGCGATAATTCCACATCATTGCACTTACATGATGGACTTGTTTTGTACAATGGGATTTTTCTCACATTGGTGATTTGATCGTCAGGTTAAATTGGATATTGTCAGAAAGATTGTGGCGTTTTATTAATTAATTTATTTCTCTATTTTTATACATCTGTCAGACCTATTAAAAGCAGCCACTGAATCTGTAAACGCGGTTATTTATTTATTGATTTATTTTTATACATCTGTCAGACCTATTAAAAGCAGCCATTGAATCTGTAAACGCGGTTATTTTTTTTATTGATTTATTTATTTTTATACATCTGTCTGACCTATTAAAAGCAACCACTGAATCTGTAAACGCGGTTATTTATTTATTTATTTATTTTTATACATCTGTCTGACCTATTAAAAGCAGCCACTGAATCTGTAAACGCGGTTATTTATTTATTGATTTATTTATTTTTAGACATCTGTCTGACCTATTAAAAGCAGCCATTGAATCTGTAAACGCGGTTATTTATTTATTGATTTATTTATTTTTAGACATCTGTCTGACCTATTAAAAGCAGCCATTGAATCTGTAAACGCGGTTATTTATTTATTGATTTATTTTTATACATCTGTCTGACCTATTAAAAGCAGCCATTGAATCTGTAAACGCGGTTATTTATTTATTTATTTATTTTTAGACATCTGTCTGACCTATTAAAAGCAGCCACTGAATCTGTAAACGCGGTTATTTATTTATTGATTTATTTATTTTTATACATCTGTCAGACCTATTAAAAGCAGCCATTGAATCTGTAAACGCGGTTATTTATTTATTGATTTATTTATTTTTAGACATCTGTCAGACCTATTAAAAGCAGCCACTGAATCTGTAAACGCGGTTAGTTATTTATTTATTTATTAACTTTTATACATCTGTCAGACCTATTAAAAGCAGCCACTGAATCTGTAAACGCGGTTATTTATTTATTTATTTATTTATTTTTATACATCTGTCAGACCTATTAAAAGCAGCCACTGAATCTGTAAACGTGGTTTTTTATTTATTTATTTATTTTTATACATCTGTCAGACCTATTAAAAGCAGCCACTGAATCTGTAAACGTGGTTTTTTATTTATTTATTTATTTTTATACATCTGTCAGACCTATTAAAAGCAGCCACTGAATCTGTAAACGCGGTTATTTATTTATTGATTTATTTATTTTTATACATCTGTCTGACCTATTAAAAGCAGCCACTGAATCTGTAAACGTGGTTATTTATTTATTTATTTATTTTTATACATCTGTCTGACCTATTAAAAGCAGCCACTGAATCTGTAAACGCGGTTATTTATTTATTTATTTTTAGACATCTGTCTGACCTATTAAAAGCAGCCACTGAATCTGTAAACGCAGTTATTAATTTATTTATTTATTATTTTATTTTTATACATCTGTCAGACCTATTAAAAGCAGCCACTGAATCTGTAAACGCAGTTATTTATTTATTTCTTTTTTTTATTTATTTATTTTTTTTATACATCTGTCAGACCTATTAAAAGCAGCCACTGAATCTGTAAACGCGGTTATTTTTTTTATTGATTTATTTATTTTTATACATCTGTCTGACCTATTAAAAGCAGCCACTGAATCTGTAAACGTGGTTTTTTATTTATTGATTTATTTATTTTTAGACATCTGTCTGACCTATTAAAAGCAGCCACTGAATCTGTAAACGCGGTTATTTATTTATTGATTTATTTATTTTTAGACATCTGTCAGACCTATTAAAAGCAGCCATTGAATCTGTAAACGCGGTTATTTATTTATTGATTTATTTATTTTTATACATCTGTCTGACCTATTAAAAGCAGCCACTGAATCTGTAAACGTGGTTATTTATTTATTTATTTATTTTTATACATCTGTCTGACCTATTAAAAGCAGCCACTGAATCTGTAAACGCGGTTATTTATTTCTTTATTTATTTCTTTTTATACATCTGTCTGACCTATTAAAAGCAGCCACTGAATCTGTAAACGCGGTTATTTATTTATTTATTTTTAGACATCTGTCTGACCTATTAAAAGCAGCCACTGAATCTGTAAACGCAGTTATTAATTTATTTATTTATTATTTTATTTTTATACATCTGTCAGACCTATTAATAGCAGCCACTGAATCTGTAAACGCGGTTATTTATTTATTGATTTATTTATTTTTATACATCTGTCAGACCTATTAAAAGCAGCCACTGAATCTGTAAACGCGGTTATTTTTTTTATTGATTTATTTATTTTTATACATCTGTCTGACCTATTAAAAGCAGCCACTGAATCTGTAAACGCGGTTATTTATTTATTTATTTATTTTTAGACAACTGTCAGACCGATTAAAAGCAGCCACTGAATCTGTAAACGCGGTTATTTTTTTTATTGATTTATTTATTTTTATACATCTGTCTGACCTATTAAAAGCAACCACTGAATCTGTAAACGTGGTTATTTATTTATTTATTTATTTTTATACATCTGTCTGACCTATTAAAAGCAGCCACTGAATCTGTAAACGCGGTTATTTATTTCTTTATTTATTTCTTTTTAGACATCTGTCAGACCTATTAAAAGCAGCCACTGAATCTGTAAACGCAGTTATTTATTTATTTCTTTTTTTTTACTTTTTTTTTATTTTTATACATCTGTCAGACCTATTAAAAGCAGCCACTGAATCTGTAAACGTGGTTATTTATTTATTTATTTATTTATTTATTTTTAGACAACTGTCAGACCGATTAAAAGCAGCCACTGAATCTGTAAACGCGGTTATTTTTTTTATTTATTTATTTATTTTTATACATCTGTCTGACCTATTAAAAGCAACCACTGAATCTGTAAACGCGGTTATTTATTTATTTATTTATTTTTATACATCTGTCTGACCTATTAAAAGCAGCCACTGAATCTGTAAACGTGGTTATTTATTTATTTATTTATTTTTAGACAACTGTCAGACCAATTAAAAGCAGCCACTGAATCTGTAAACGCGGTTATTTATTTATTTATTTATTTATTTTTAGACATCTGTCAGACCTATTCAAAGCTGCCACTGAATCTGTAAACGCGGTCCTGTGCTGCTCTCTATCCCTGATCGTGCCCTTGCCTCCATGCGCTTTCATTGCCCATAAAACAAGAGGCCAGAGGCGTTCTGCGTCGAGCTCCTTGCTGTTCATTCACATTGCAGCGCATATAAAGCAGTTACCGAGCTGATAAAACGGCCATGCTTCCCTTTTTACATTATTAGCCGTGCCATATTAAAAGTCACTAAAAGTGGATTTACGACGCCGATAAAGCATAACATTGAAATTCATGATTTGGCGCTCGGCGGTGATAACGCGCCAAGGCCGGACCCCGTCGGCACGACACGTGGCTTCCTCGCTGGATTTTGGGCGCGAAATTCTGGACGTCCGCCTGCATGTTCGGATTCTTTTGGAGATTTGGGGGTTTTTTTATTTTATATTTTTTAATGAAACCCTCAGGTCCGGATTGAAGCTGCAGATGAATCGGATGACGCACAGAGCTTCGATCCCACGGAGTCGCTCCTGCTGTGCGCCCCTACCAAGTGTGGGGGAAATATCGCGGCTATGATGTCATCCCGCGCTCATTTCGCTCTCTTCTTCTGCCAGATATTCTGAACGGACCGAGCTCTGCGGGTTCGTTAGATACCAGCCCGTGCGAATAGATGCTCCTGTCGCGCATTACGCAGCACTGCTTGCTCCCAGGCATTAATTAACAACATCGGCCGATTTCAGCACCGATAATTTATTTCGGTGGTCCGTCGGTGGTGCTTGTGGGGGGTATACGGAGAAACGACCGAGTTTCCGAAGCTTTGATCGATTCCATTTGTTAAATCTTGGCGAGTTTCATGAAATGCGTCCCGCTAACTCGTGAGGGTTCACATGGCGCATGGCTGTCGTTTTAATGCGAAGTTAAACTGCGAGAACACTCGTTTCCCCGGGGTGTAGACTAATTGGAAGCGTATTTGAGGCTCACTGAGTCTTAATGAAATATTGGAGAGGTTGGAGACCAAATTGCGGAGGGGTGGGAGGGTGATGTCAGCAATGGGGAGAGTGAAGAATGGGGTGATTTGGCTGTCATGGTGTGGCATGCTGTTCCATCGTTTGTCAATGCGGTCGGCGAGCGCAGAACCCAAAACCAGGACTAGAGGATTTTTTCTGGTTCTAATCGATGCATTTTATCCGATAAAGCAACAGTTTGTTTGTCTGCAACCTGTATATTGATTAAGGATTTGCGATGGAATCTGTACGTTGGGCGTAGGCGGAACGTGTGGGCGACAAGGCAATGGCCATTGTGACGATGTATAGTACACATAAGCGGTGTAGTGCTGTGACCCAAAGCGCCTTATGCTGTCATCTAACACTTTACATATCATATGTGAAAAGCTGTGTGTACGAGCGTGGGCTTCGGGCCCCTTCATATCATTTGAACTTCAGCCCAGGGTTCTGTTTATTCAATCATGCAAAGCACCCAAGAAGCAGGGTTTATGTGATGCAATTAATTAATTTGTGTGCAATATTAATATCTCACAAAATGGAATGCCATTCCTTGTCTTATGTTATTGCTCACAGAGCATCCACAGTATGTAATCAGCAGCCAAACAAATTACAGAATGCGCCTGTAATTATAATACCTCGTTGGGCCTCCGATAGAGCCTGGTGTTGGCTTAGCGGTTAGGGTGCCAGTTTGGGATCCTTGGATCCTGGGTTCGAATCCTGGTCGATCACTGAATTAACGCCAGGGGGGTTTACTCAGCCTGTCGTCCTTCCAAGGTCCGCAAATTGAGTACCAGTTCACTGGTCATTTCCTGCGTGTCACAAGAGGCGATCAACAGGGTTGGTGGCAGGAAGGGCATCCGGTCATAAAACATTGCTTCAAAAAGGGGACCACGGTGCCCAAAAAAGGCCAACCCCTGCTCTGCGGGGAAAAATGGCCTCTAAAGGTGGTCCGTTGGACCTTCGATTCCGCTATGTCACTTGGCCTTGTAATTCTATGACAGGTCTCAAAGCATAGAGATAAATATCAGTCGATGTAATTCTCCAAATCACGAATCCCACTCCTGTAACCAGTTTGAGCATTTAGGTTCTGAGGAGAGGTTTTTACTTTGGGGTATCCATAAACTTTTCTGTCCCTTTGAGTCCATGATTTTCTTGGAGTGATCTGAAATGCAATCTCTGAGCATGCAATCCTACCGTCACAGAAGGCCACGAGTGGTACCCAAATATCCCAGTACATTTTCGAAATCTAATAGAAAGTGTCCAAAGTGAGTCTGGGAAGTCGGCAGTTTCATTGTAACCCTGTTGCTGGGCAAGTTATACCTAAGATTTCAAAAATGGTACATGCCAAGTCTGCATTCGATGCTTCGCGTTTTAAGGATAGAGTGTGGATACACCGCTTGGGTTGGTTTTCCATCGGGGTGGGGGAGAATTTATCCCTGATAGGTGATGAAATAGGTAATGTTACATGCTCCTCCCCGACCCCCTGGTCACGGTGTACCTCCAGAAACGGTTACCAGAAACTTGACCACCGGCCAAATCATTCCCGATAACAAAAGATATTCCCTCTACAGGTAGAGTGGCTTGTAAACCTACGGTGACCGGCCCTGACACCAAATCCGACTTTAAATGGATGACATGAAGTGGAGCTTTAACACAGCCACCAACCCCCTGTAAAAGAACACACACCAGTTGCCGTCTTCTCTGACAATGGGAAAATGCCTACCAGCATTAAAGATTGATGTGCTCCTGTGTCCCTCAATACCCTAACAGGTCTCTGGTTAGTCAAGTCTCCATCCAGTTACACAAACCCCTCTGAAATAAAAGGTTTGTAACCCTCTTGAGCAAGGTCATTCTGTGATGCCGTAACTTTGGCATGGGAACCTTTACAAGGCACTGTCCTCCAAGGACGATTTCTCGCATTTGCCAATGCATTCGGAGTTGTACTAATCTGGCTCCACTCCTGATTTTTCCTTTCCAGGGCATAACATTGGGACATCAAATGTCCAGGTTTCTTGCAAAAAGCGCAAGTAGGCCCGGCGGGAAAACTCGTGGTCTGCCTCGAGCCCCCCGGAAGATAAGTCTGTCTTGGAACTGTAGTCTTCTGATCCCTAAAAGTCGTGGTATCAGATTTGTCCCCATCGTCATCTCTAGGCCGCCTCCACGAATATTTGTTCTCCGCCCCTGATTTACCTTAACTCCCCTGGTTAACTCCAGGAGGGAAGTTAGGTTTGTGGAACCCCATCCTGTGTGTCAAGGCATAGTCATCTGCCACGGTTGCTGCCTCATACAACTCTGGTACTTTCTTTTCCTCCAGATGTACTTTAATGTCTGCGTGGACACACTGTTTGAATTGCTCCACCAAGATCAATTGTCGCAACAGGTTGAAGTCTTTCCCAACCCCCTTCGAATCACACCACCGATCAAACATGGTTTCCTTCATTCTGGCCAACTCCACATGGGTCTCACTCTCCCTCTTCCTGGCATTCCGGAATTTTTGCCGTTAAGCTTCAGGGACCAATTCATAGGCTTTGAGAATGGCTTTCTTCACTTTCTCATAATCTACACATTGGTCAATCGGTAAAGCCGAAAATATATCTTGAGCTTTACCCACCAGAACACTTTGCACTAACATTGTCCAGGACCCCACAGGCCATTTTAGCATTTGAGCCACTTTCTCAAAGTGTAAAAAAAACTTGGCTACCTCCTTTTCATTGAAGGGTGGAACCAGCCTCACATGCCTACCAACATCCCAGGTGTTCTGACTAGTTGTCGAACCAGCCGGCATGGATACGACTTCTCCCCGTTTTCCCATTAATTCCATCTCCTTGAGTTTAACTTCCTTCTGATACTCCATGTCACGTTCCTTTAACTCCCTTTCGGCTTTCCTTTCCTCTGCTCTTCTCTCCTCGCGTTCTCGTTCCTGTTCTACTCTTCTTTCATCGAGTTCCCTTGCAGTTCTCCTTTCCTCTGCTTTTCTCTCTTCGAGTTCATTTTCAACTCTCCTTTCCTCTGCTCTTTCCTCTGCTTTTCTCTCCTCGAGTTCTCTTGCAGTTCTCCTTTCCTCTGCTTTTAACCTTTCCTGGCTCTGCACTTGCATCTCCATTTTCCGGAGCTCCACATTTTCTTTTTCCTCGGGTAACCAATCCAAGGCCTGATTTCGGGGTATCCATAAACTGTCCACGTGCCCTGTCGGCATCTGTCCATGTGCCCTGTCCCACCAGAGATTCTACCACCAATGTCTGCATCTCTGTTTTCTTCATATTAATTCGGACCTCCAAGTTAAAATGTCTGGCCAATATCAAGAGTTCCGATTTTTTTAACACTTGGAACTGTGCCTCATTAGGGGACGCCGCAAACTGTTCTGCGTCAAACACCATGGTGACTATCAGTTAGCACCTGTTAACCTTCACACAAACAATTTCCAATTTTTTGGAAAAATTTGGGAATGTTAGAAAAAAATTCCAAATTTGGGAATTTTGGGAAAGTTAGGAAATTCTATCCCGGACGAATGTTCTTTGGGAATTTAATCCCGGATGAAGACCCAATTTCGAGCCCCCGAGCCAATTGAACGAGCCTCCAATTTCTGTTAAGTGCTCCTCCCCGACCCCCTGGTCACGGTGCACCTCCGAGCCCCGAGAGGAGTCACGGCAGAAAAATGTGTTATTCTGTGTGTCAAAGATCAATGGAGAAGCCACCCCAATTGTTACTCACAACAAATATTGTATTAAGATCACACAAGAATATCAGTACAACAACAATAGTATTCAAAAGTACAATCAATATGTCCTATGATGGTACCATCAGTTTTGTAATATATAACTCACTGTGCTCCAAGTGAGTGAAACAAGAACATTCCCCAATGTCTCTTATTCCCAGCTTCAAGACGAAGTTGATTCTCTCCAGCGATCACTAGAACAATGTCAAATCGAGACGAGAATCCCGTGCGGATGGCAAATACAGTCACACAGCCGAAGCTGTACAAAGGCGCCCTCAAGGCGACTGGGAAATCCAAAGGCGCCCTGCAGGCGACTGAGAGATCACACCCTCGGGTATGGACGAATTCGCCTTCAAAAAGCCATGTCACACACACGCCCCAGATCGGCGTCTGAATGCGGTGTGCATGTTCGAAAAGAAACGAAACCGCGAGCGAAGCACAAGTCCTGCGCGAGTCAAAATGGCCGACGGCCCGGGCTTGTGGCGCAACAGCACGGCGATGATTCTCTCCTGAATCGATAGCAAAACCTGACACGCAGGTTAATCTGTCACAGAGCTAACCACTCTGTCGTAGGAATCCCTTCCCTGGGAAACCCGAAAGTTCGCTAGTGACTGTTGTTCGCCAACGTTCGCTCCAGACCGCAAATAGCTCGGCTCTTTCTCCGACTCTCTTGCTCCGCCCTTTTTCTCTCCTCTTCCTCTTCGTCGCCGTCCGGTTCCTGTTTCATTTAAAACATTACCCTTTTTGCCCTTTTGACAATAATAATTGCTATTTCCCTCAAACAACAATAATAATAATACATGGAACCAGAAATGTTTCAAGTGGATGAAAACCACCACAACGGAAGTGACGAATCCGTAACAGTAAACCAATTTAAACCACCCTTGAACCTAATAGGTGACATAGGTTCAAAGGTGGTCATAATGAGCCCTGTCTTGGGATGGAAGAGTATGCCCATTCCTTTGTTGGTACATATGTGTGTGGGTATTTTCATGTACTCATATCGAGCTTATCGAGTCAGCAAACCCTGGTCGCCCACTGGCATTAGCCTTGTTGGTTTTCTTTTTGGGACAATTCTCAGACAATTGAACAGTTGGTCACCTCCTGCTCTAGAGGACACGGCCATGGCATTTTGTGATGTTTGATCTTGGGTCCAATCCAGGATTATACCCCTATGTATATAATTCTGCACCTATTGCCTCTCTGGCCTCGGAGGGCAAACCACCACCTTTAGATGATTTGGCGCCACCTTTAGAACTTCTGATGAGTTCCGGGAAGATATTTCTCCAAGGTCGCTTGGCTGCTAAGGTCCCGTGACAATGTTACGTCTCTATATATGTGAATTTGACGAGTGAGGAGGATTCCTCTGGCGTGTGCGACTGCTGCACATTTGTGACCTTGCGCTATATGTGTCCAATGCTAGGGCAATTCCTGTGGTGTGCAACACACAATTGCTGCACTGTTAAAATCACCTTCTCGTACATGTTTCTTGGTGCACAGTTGGCAAGGAAAGACTGACCTGATATTGTGCATTTGGTCAATTGTCAATACGACTTCCGAAATTGCTAATAAATTATCCGGAGTTGCATTTGCTGCCCAATGGCGAATTCATTTTTTATATAAAGACGAAGAAGAGAAAACGATTGGAGAGAATTTATAACAATTGCTTCGAAGTTTTGTTTCGATGTAAATGCTTCTGCTCTTGCACATTTGGAACGAAGTGGCATTCACATAAACAGCTCCTTCCGATAGTGAAGTGCATATGACGTGATGCATCATAATTTGCAACAACCTTAATAGAGGTAGTGTTTGAGTATATACGAGAGTACCTGGCGTTCGCTTAACTGGTGGCTGGCTCATGATCCTAGGGGTCTTGAGTTTGAGCCCCTGTCGTTCCGTTGTTGTAACACGAGGTGTGCTGACCCAGTCCGTCATCCGTCCGAGGTCAGCAAAATGAGTACCAGCTTACTGGGATGAATGAGCCATTCGAGTATCCTGTTGTGGATGGAGGGTGATAGACTTCCAAAGAGACGAGACATGTTGAAAAAGCAAGGTAGGTTAAAAAAAAAAGAGGTATAGACCGCATTTGAGAAGCGTCTGGTCGTTCTCTGCTGGCCTTGTTGAGCAGTATGTCACCTGTCTGCAGGTGATCTCTTGAAGGGATGTTTTTGCATTTTGTGGGGTCTTGACAATTTTAATACCGAGTGGGTGTGGGAATGGAGTACCCTCGGTATTGTCATTGATGTCCTGTGGTGGGCTCAAACCAGAGGCGTGCACTTTGGCAATTGGATAGACCTCGTGCGATTATGGGCAATGACTCAATCCTGCTTCCCGAGTATGAGCCCGTGGGCGACAAGAAGAGGCTCTGGGGCGATGAAGATCTCTGTCATAAAACTCTGATTCAGAGTGTGGAAGTTTGCTGGGGTCTGCTGTGAGTATTTTTTTTTTTTGTATACAAGATCGAGGCTCGTGTAAGAGCTAACATTAATCACAAAAAAAAAAAACGGACACACAAAACATACAATAAAGGGAGCGGGAGACAACATGGGGAGAGAGAGGGAAGCACACAAGTACAACAGCAGAGAAAAGGGACATCGGGAGATCTGTGGGAGGAGAGGGTTTGGGGGGAGGAGGCATGGGAAGGGGGAGGGGGGAGGTTGGGAGAGGTATAAACCACATGGACACTGCTAGGACTTCCAGGAAAGAAGTCGGTATTTCAAAAAAGTGGATCTGGGGTGAATTGACGGGGGTAGAAAAGATCAAGGTTTTGGATGGGGGAAGATAAGAGATGGTGGTGAACAGGTGTTTTAAAGACCTGGAGGGAGGAGTGGGATTGAAGAGAGTGAGTGAGTTTAATCCAGAGGTGGGAGAAAAGAGGAATGAAGGAGTGGAGGTGAGCAGAGAGCCTAGATTTTGGCAGTTTCACAAGAAGAGGGTTGCTGGCAGATCTTGTGTGACCTGCAGGAGTACTTGGGGGACAGCGCACAGATATTTTGATTTGGATTTTTTAAATTTGATTTGATTTAGATTTGTAATCTTTTTGATTTTGGATTGAACACCGGAATGACAGTTTATTACTGAGTCAGGATTTAAACCCAAGCCAGATAGCTTATAGGTGAGTGTGCGTACCTCTAGGCCATCCTGTCAGCCCAAAGCAGAATTTTATGACATTGTAAATTATGCCTGCAAAGCTTGGTGATGGCGTGCGAAGCAGTCAAGGAGGTCATAGGAAACGAAAAGAGACAGACAGGCACCCGCCTTTTATTTATATAGACAGGTCCAGATTTGAGAAAAGTTGAATGTTGGAGGCATTTCATGTTAAAAGTCGGCAAACAAGTTTATTAGGATAATTTGAGGGTGCTGAATTAAAAAAAATTGTTTGCCAGGCTGAATTTTGAGATTTTGACCCTCAAATTTGAAAAAAACAAAATGGCCACCATTTTTCATCTTTTTTTGCCTCGTACCTCGGCTTCTAAGCATTATTATTGAAGTTTTAAAATGGTGGCAATACCGATGTTTGTGATACCAAGGATTCCAAATATGTTGTCACCTAAGTTGTATCTAGTTTGGTTTATCTGCCATCTTGAATTCCAAGATGGCCGCCATTATTCACCGAATGCATTAATCAGCCCATCGGCATAAATAACACTTGTGTTTAAAATGACGACAATACCCATGTCTGTAATACCAAAGTTTCCCCAAAAACAAAAAGCTTCCACATAAGTTGTAACCAGTTTGGTTTGCCTGCCATCTTGAATTCAAAGTTTTATGATAAATTAGTATGACGTGAAATCAACCTTCAAAGTACATACATTAATTCAGCTCTTGCTGCCTATTGAAGTAGATTCCAGCGATCCTGGCAGATGAAGGTGAATTTGGACGTGTCCATTTGGTGAAATTTGGGGTACCGCGGTATGATTTGGTTTGAACTTTAGCAATGTTTCAGAGAGATCATCGATTGATTGCTATGTGTCAATGACAATTAAAATCTACCCATTGTCCATCAAATCAATACTTAACCTACACGAGAATGGTATCTTGCACCCGGTACCCGGGATCTAGCTGCAAAGTAGCTGAAATTTGCATTGGCAGTGCTTTACCTGTGCAATACCCCTCATTTACCGACATGGAGTTTTAGATACAAAACATCAATATTGGAAACAGTTGTTCCGGAAAACCAACACCTTGCTTTGTTCTGTAGTACAGTAGGGTGTTTTGTATTACTTTTTCTTGAAATAAGCACACAAAATCATTATAATTGTTCCTCCTTTCTGTCCATCCACTCATTGCTTTGGTATTCATTCTTCCTCTGAGTAAGTCCTAGTCTCTTCTGTTTCTGCATTCTTCTTGTCCATATGCACATACGCATCCTCCAGTGCAAGGTAGCGTTCCTTTCCTACAGCCGCAGTTGTTGCTTTGACAGGCTGTGGTGCAGCTGCATGTGACAATCTCACGGCACATCTTAGGAATAGGAGGAAGTGTCACTAACTTTGACACCAAGTGTCCATCGGCATGTGTCCAACCTGCATCAGTTACTTGGGGGAGTGCTGGTGTGGAGATGTTTGCTTGCTTCCATATTAAGGCCTGATAATGTGCACGTCTAATGTGTAGTTTCACTGCATCAGATGTTGGTGGAAGTGCTTCCTGCGAACGACCCTTGCAGAAAAGCATGGCACGTGCCTTGTCACAGGTGTCAACATTATCAGGCAGCTTGTACAAGCGGCATACAAACTTCTCCGCAGCTTTGATTACATCCTCCGTGGCATCTCCTGTACCTAGGTCTGTCAAAAGTTGCCTGTCTTTCTAGAATACTTTCCAGGCTGCCTTCTTACTATGGCCCGCAAGCTGTGACAGCCCGCAGTGGCGTGAAATGAGAGCAACGCTTCCACCTGACTAGAGGGTAGTCCCTGGTGGATATTGTGGATGGGAATGTATTTAGGCTTCTTAGAAGTCCCTGCCTTCATCCACAGCTGAGTGCATTGCATCTTATCAAAATGTGCAATTAGCAAGACAAGCACATCAGTGTCAAGTGCTGAAACCACAACTGTTTCGGCATTGTGAATGCAGTGCAGAATAAGGCGTGTATCCGCCTCCTCATGTGTAGCCTGTAGGAGCGATATGTCCATCCCTGGATCTGAAGATTTAAAATCTGTTTTCTCCTTGAATCCTCCAGCCACTTCAAGTGTTTTGGATACAAGAGAAGAAGCATGTGCCATGAGCTGCTCAGAAAGAAACTCTGCCAAATTTGCTTTATTCTCTCCAAGCGACAGAAAGTAGGACCATTTGTCCAGGAGAGGAACAGATTCATTTTCTATTACCCTGCGTATGGGCCGAATGCCATGTTCGTTTCATTCTGGTGCCGGTCTTGATAGAATCCTGCTGGTATCTGTCAAAAGTTGCATCAATCCTGTCAAACGCTGCACCCATGTCAAAAACTGACTTCACGAACACATCTGCATATTCACCAAAAGTAGTTACTCCGCGGGGCTTTCCAAGGACCATCACTAGTGCTTGGCCATCGATCACTAAGCAAGTAGTTGCACTAAGCGTTACCTTTGCAGGGTTGAGACATCTTGTGTCAACACATCTGCTAGAAGAGATTTATTGCCTGTGTGAAGACTTCCATTCATTGCAGCAAGTGAAATTGGCACAGGCATTAGTTCATGCTGTAGTATCTGGTCTTGGTTTATGGGACGTCCTGCCTTATAAGCTGTCACAAGTCGCTGTGGAGTGTTTCTGTCAGCTTTGATGGTTGTCTGCTTTGCTGTGGTTTGTTTGGAGTCGAAACTGTGATCTATGGTGCTTCCGGTGGATTAGGTTTTATTTATTTATTACTTCCCTGTACATAAGCTTGTGTGTCACCATTTCTCTGTTTGTATCTTCCCGTGTTTGCTTGGACTGATCCCCCATAATCTTTATGCCCTGGGGGCTGAGGGGACTTAAGTGGACACCCTCTGCTGTGCAATGGCGGTGCCATTTTTTCATCGATTATGGACCATAACAAACACTCCTATGTGTCCACCCCTCTGGGAAATCCACACGAGACATAACAGGTGTATTTATAATAGTACCCCTTGTGCGTTAAACTGTACCTAAAGTGTGTAACCTATTGTCGTGTGACTACCCTGTAGTGAACACCGCAGGGTGACACGGATGACCAAACGAGGTTTAACTCCAAGGCGTTCAATCCAATGATGACGGTATTCTTCACACGCAAGGGAAAGGAGGATGACAAACTTACCTGGATGGCTTCCACCTGATGTCTTCACACCTGGATAGTGAACTCAAAACCGACACAGGATTTACTGTACAAAAATACCGGCTTTATTAAAGAAATGCCGGTAACCAAATGATGCACGATAAAATAAAGTCCTAACTGGAGCGCCCCCATACAGACTCAAATACAAACAATGGGAAAAATAACTGAAAATAAATGTGTTAATTTGTGGGCACTTAGCTCCTAGCAGCTCTTGAACCTCGTCAGGAATCGTGCAGGACCCCCGCGTTCTTGGCGGGAAACCGCTCATTGGCGCGAAGTCTGTGCACGGGAAAGGCCTTGGAGCTCAGCTCGCTCTTCCAGCCCCGAGCTTAAAACGAGCAGGCCGTGCTTGTCCACTCGATCTCCTTCACCAACACCGACGTGCCAAAGAAAAGAAAATGAGGCCATGCCTTCAATCCGAACCCCACGCAAACAGAGCACTACGAAATGTTCAGGTGCTCGTCAATGAATTCCCCTTGCACAGGAGCGCTATGAACTCCGACCGCTCGGCGTGAAATCCCGAAGCAGAGCGAGGTATGAAATCGTGACTGTTTACCACCAAAGCCAGAAGATCAGAGCCAGCCACGAGAAGATGAAGAATCGACGACGACAAAATGTCGAGAACACGACCGTTCGTTTTCAAAGCCAGGACTCGAGAGACAAAATGTCCGCCCTCCAATTATTTTGTACTCCAGGCTCTGACGTCATCTCACGACATCTCTGTGTCCGCTCCTATCAGCGAGTTCCATCTTAGCAGTTCTTGCTTGAACCAAATTCCGGACCAATCACTGCTCTTCGGGGCGTGGCCTCACGGCCCTGCCTGCTGGTTGTGGTGGCTGGCAGTGCCAGCGGTAGTTGAATATCTGGTTTCCGGTCACTTTTATTTAGTCTGGTAAATGCGTGATTTCTTTCTTGTGTTTGTGCTGCGTGTGTCATAAGGAACAGAGGAAAAATAACAGAGGCCATTACATACAGGGGATTAAATCCCCATAATGCCAAACTAATTAACATAACCCCACCCCTCGTGATGTGAACGAAGATACGCACTTGCACGACATACGGTCTACCGGATCCCTACTTCACCACAAAAGCCATAAGATCAGAGCCAGCCACGAGAAGCTGGTGAGGGTTTCTTCTTCTTCACGACAGTCGGAGCACACTACCTATGCGATTCTACCTGGACTAAGATATTGCCTACCCCCCACAAACATAACACTATTAAGTGCATTCTCAGACAATCAATCTATTTTTTAAGTTTGTATACATGTAAATTTCTCATATTTTTATTGGAACTGTGTAGAACATAAAATAAGTACTGAAAAAAATGAAAATTGTATTTTTTTTAAAACGTGATATTTTCTTGTATTTTTGGTGGTATTATCATTGACATATTGTATGTCAACTGATACTGATATGTCAACTGATGTGGTTTTGGACCTGAAGTTTTGTCATGAGTTGTCTACAACTTTTTGAAATATCATGTTATTTATCGTTTTGGCCCTTTCATTCAATGGTGAAGAATTACTTGGTAAATAAAAAAAAAACAACTCTTGTATCCGGATCTTTACCAATAATCAAATTGATTCGTCCTTGTCACAGACCCAACCGGTCCACCAAGTTTTGTCCAAACTCGTCTGCAATTTTACGATATATAATGCTATATATTGTTTTTTTTCCCGATCGAGAGATTCTACAATTTACATTCTCTAATAAAATCACTTTAAAATCGTCAGGATCTTCCGGGATCCGGATCTTCACCAAAATCGAATAAATTTGTCCTTGTCACGTGCACAACCTCTCCACCCAATTTTGTCTGAATGGATCCACAACTTTTTGAGATATCCTGTACACAACCAGACCACCAAACAAACAAGAACTAGATGGTATTCATACTTACCCCGTGCAGTCAACTTGGTGCGAGCCAACTTTTCTGTTATTTAAGGTTTTTTTTTTTCCTTGATCCAATATGACTGCCAGGCAACGTGACCGATGACGTCATAAATTTACGTTCTCCAATAAAATTTCTGCATAGATCACACTCAAGAAATTTAAAACTGATCAGACTAAGCATTGTACTTGTCGAATTATGAAGTCATAATTGAGGCATTAATGACGTCAACATTAACAACACTTATTCCCCATGCAGAGTTCTTTACAATGAGCCACGTTTCAAATTTTTCTATGCAGCGGTTTCGGAGGTATAGAAGTGCAATGTTTTTCGGTTTTTCGAAGATTGTGCCTTTACCACGTGACCTATGACATCGTAATTTCCATTAGAAAATTCTACAGAAGTCGCTCCGATGGTGAAAATTTCGTGTCCATCGGACTAACAGATGTAGAGAATAATAAATTCATACTGATCGTATCAAGCGTTGTACCTGTTGAATTATGACGTCATAATGAAGGCACTGATGACATCATCATTAACATATCTTATTCCCCATGGGGAGTACTTGACAATGAGCCATGTTTCAATTTTTTTTGCATTGAGTGGTTTGGGAGATATGGAGGTGCAAAGTTTTTCCAAGATGGCGTCCGTACCACGTCACCTATGACATCATAATTCTGAATAAAACATTATACAGGCGCAGGCGCTCCTAAAGTGAAAAATGTATGTCAATCGTACCAACGGTTGCTGAGAAGATTAATTTTTAAAATGCAGACACGCATGTACAAGATACGCATGACATACGTACGTACAGATGCAACCGATCCCTTCACCCCACTTTTCGATTCGTGAGCGCAGGGTAAGTATGTCCTGCACAGCACAATACTTATGAAATCCCTAAAATAAGTTGTTGACCTTTGGCCTATGTTGACCTTTCGACCTTAAAATCAATAGTCTTCTTCCTTATGACCAACACCACCGTTTGGTGAAGTTTCACAAAGATCGGTTTAAAATTGTGACCAGTAGGAGGCCATTGACAAACAGACAAACAGACAAACAGACAGACAGGGGTGAAAACATGTTAGGGTGTCTCTCTCCAGGTAGGGTGTCTCTCTCCAGGTAGGGTGTCTCTCCAGGTAGGGTGTCTCTCTCCAGGTAGGGTGTCTCTCTCCAGGTAGGATGTCTCTCCAGGTAGGGTGTCTCTCTCCAGGTAGGGTGTCTCTCTCCAGGTAGGGTGTCTCTCTCCAGGTAGGATGTCTCTCCAGGTAGGGTGTCTCTCTCCAGGTAGGGTGTCTCTCCAGGTAGGGTGTCTCTCTCCAGGTCGGATGTCTCTCTCCAGGTAGGGTGTATCTCTCCAGGTAGGGTGTATCTCTCCAGGTAGGGTGTCTCTCCAGGTAGGATGTCTCTCTCCAGGTCGGATGTCTCTCTCCAGGTAGGGTGTCTCTCTCCAGGTCGGATGTCTCTCTCCAGGTAGGGTGTCTCTCCAGGTAGGATGTCTCTCTCCAGGTCGGATGTCTCTCTCCAGGTCGGATGTCTCTCTCCAGGTAGGGTGTATCTCTCCAGGTAGGGTGTCTCTCTCCAGGTAGGGTGTCTCTCTCCAGGTAGGGTGTCTCTCTCCAGGTCGGATGTCTCTCTCCAGGTCGGATGTCTCTCTCCAGGTAGGGTGTCTATCTCCAGGTCGGATGTCTCTCTCCAGGTAGGGTGTCTCTCCAGGTAGGATGTCTCTCCAGGTCGGATGTGTCTCTCCAGGTCAGATGTCTCTCTCTCCAGGTAGGGTGTATCTCTCCAGGTAGGGTGTATCTCTCCAGATAGGGTGTCTCTCTCCAGGTAGGGTGTATCTCCAGGAAGGATGTCTCTCTCCAGGTGGGGTGTCTCTCTCCAGGTAGGGTGTATCTCTCCAGGTAGGGTGTCTCTCTCCAGGTAGGGTGTCTCTCTCCAGGTAGGGTGTATCTCTCCAGGTAGGGTGTCTCTCTCCAGGTCGGATGTCTCTCTCCAGGTAGGGTGTATCTCTCCAGGTAGGGTGTCTCTCTCCAGGTAGGGTGTCTCTCTCCAGGTAGGATGTCTCTCTCCAGGTCGGATGTCTCTTTCCAGATAGGGTGTCTCTCTCCAGGTAGGGTGTATCTCTCCAGGTCGGATGTCTCTCTCCAGGTAGGGTGTATCTCCAGGTAGGATGTCTCTCTCCAGGTCGGATGTGTCTCTCCAGGTAGGGTGTCTCTCTCCAGGTAGGGTGTCTCTCTCCAGGTCGAATGTCTCTCTCCAGGTCGGATGTCTCTCTCCAGGTCGGATGTCTCTCTCCAGGTCGGATGTCTCTCTCCAGGTCGGGTGTCTCTCTCCAGGTAGGGTGTCTCTCTCCAGGTAGGATGTCTCTCTCCAGGTCGGATGTCTCTTTCCAGGTAGGGTGTCTCTCCAGGTAGGGTGTCTCTCTCCAGGTAGGGTGTATCTCTCCAGGTAGGGTGTATCTCTCCAGGTAGGGTGTCTCTCTCCAGGTCGGATGTCTCTCTCCAGGTAGGGTGTCTGATTGCATCTATTTCTTGCCAAATCATTCTAACGACTAACGATATTACCATTTTATGTCTGAACATTAATACCTGATTAAACAATCAACAATAACCTATGTTATGGTAATTATGGTAATATTTAAACGCTTTGGCTTTTTTACTCTCTAATTGCTGCCCAATCATTTTCCATTTTTCTATGGTATCTGTCTCATCTAATGTCCATCCATGGCTGGCAGGATAGCTTATCCCTGAGCAGTCCAGCCTGGTTTCGAATTTCGACCAAGCTTTAAATTATACCCTGGTGTTTCGCATGCTCGGTGGAGCATCAATGTGTGTTCCATCCATCGGATCAATGTTACAATGGGCGTCCCTTCTGCCAGCATTAGTTGGTGGACGGTAAAGATCCCACGGTGTCCTTTGCAGAGTGTCGGGTCGAGCTATCGCCGGACCATGACCAAATTAGAAATCCCTGCTCTAACCTACAGGGGGCACTGCATCATCGGCACAGCCACATAACCTCACAGCAAGTGATGCCACTTGCAGCGACGTGCTGCATGCAGAGCACGAATTTGCAATTTGTTCATAGCTCGGCCACTCTTCGCCAAGGACACGGTGGGGTCTTCCATGTTCACCAATGCTGATGGATGGGACCCCCAGTTTAACGTCAATCCGAGTGGTGTCACACACATTCATGAACCACTCCGCCTGTGAAACACAGGATGGCGGTTTGTAGCTGGGTAGGGATTCAAACGTCGGCTAGACAGCTCAGAGATGAGTGTGCATAGCTCGAGGGCATCCTGTGAACCACAGATGTATTGGTGTTATATTATAAACAAATATGTAGCCTCCACACCCTCTTGCTATAATCTTCATGGCTCAAAAATAACACGAGACATTATGGGAAAACAGCAAATGTTTTAAAGTTGTGAATATAAATAAACTGGAAAGAATACCCGTCCCGAGTGACGAGAAAGGCCAGGAAAAGTGTCCCCCTTGTCTCCCTCCCTCCTCTTCTCCCCCTCTCCTATTTCCTCCCTTCCCCCACTCTTTTTCTCACCCCACTCCCCTATTTATTCCCCACCCCCTCTCACTCCCATCTCTCCCCACTCTCTCTCTACCCCATTCCTCTGTCTCCCCCATCTCTCACTCTCTTCCTCTCCTCTCTCCCTCCCATCTCTCCCTCCTCTCTCTCCCTCCCATCTCTCCCTCCTCTCTCTCCCTGTCCTCCCATCTTTTCCTCCCTCTCTCCCTCCCCTCTCTCCCTCCCATTTCTCCCTCCATTCTCTCCCTCCACTTTCTCCCTCCATTCTCTCCCTCCACTCTCTCCCACCCCTCTCTCCCTCCATTCTCTTCCTCCCCTCTCCCTCCCATCTCTCCCTCCCCTCCCTCCTATCACTCCCTCCCCATCACTCTCTCCCATCTCTCCCCTCTCCCACCCCTCTCCCTTCCATCTCTCCCTCCCTCCTCTCTTTCTCCCTCCTATCTCTCTCTTACATCTCTCCCTCCCTTCTCTCTCTCCCTTCCATCTCTCCTTTCCATCTCTCCCTCCCATCTCTCCCTTCCATCTCTACCTTCCATCTCTCCCTCCCATCTCTCCCTCCCATCTCTCCCTCACCTCTCCCTCCCCTTTCTCTCCCATCTCCCTCCCCTCTCCCTCCCCCCATTCCCTTCCATCTCCCTCCCCTCTCCCTCTCCTCTCCCTTCCATCTCTCCCCCACTCCCTCCCATATCTCCCTCCCCTCTTCGCTTCCCTTCTCCCTCCCATCTCACCCTCCCCTTTCTCCCTCCCCCTCCCCTCAGTTCCTCTACTCTCTCCCTTCCATCTCTCC
Organism: Myxine glutinosa; assembly: GCF_964187855.1. NCBI lineage: Eukaryota > Metazoa > Chordata > Myxini > Myxiniformes > Myxinidae > Myxine > Myxine glutinosa. Next base: position 23,923 of record NW_027618037.1, on the reverse strand, counting down.
CTCTCATCTCTCCCTTCCATCTCTCCCTCCCATCTCTCCCTCCTCTCTCTCCCTCTCCTCCCATCTTTCCCTTCCTCTCTCCCTCCCATTTATCCCTTCCATCTCTTCCTCCCCTATCCCTCCCCTCTCTCCCTCCCCCCCGTCCCTCCCCTCTCTCCCTCCCATTTCTCCCTCCATTCTCTCCCTCCACTTTCTCCCTCCACTCTCTCCCTCCCCTCTCTCCATCCCCTCTCTCCCTCCATCCCCTCTCTCCCTCCATTCTCTCCCTCCACTCTCTCCCTCCCCTCTCTTCCTCCCCTCTCTCCCTCCCCTCTCTCCCTCCCATCTCTCCCTCCCATCTCTCCCTCCCCTCCCTCCTATCACTCCCTCCCCATCACTCTCTCCCATCTCCCACCCCTCTCTCCTCCATCTCCCCCTCTCTCCTCCATCTCTCCCTCCCTCCTATCTCTCCCTCCCATCTCTCCCCTCCTCTCTTTCTCCCTCCCTCCTCTCTCTCCCTTCCATCTCTCCCTTCCATCTCTCCCTCCCTCCTCTCTTTCTCCCTCCTATCTCTCTCTTCCATCTCTCCCTCCCTCCTCTCTCTCCCTTCCATCTCTCCCTTCCATCTCTCCCTCACCTCTCCCTCCCCTTTCTCTCCCATCTCCCTCCCCTCTCCCTCCCCCCATTCCCTTCCATCTCCCTCCCCTCTCCCTCTCCTCTCCCTTCCATCTCTCCCCCACTGCCTTCCATATCTCCCTCCCCTCTTCGCTTCCCTTCTCCCTCCAATCTCACCCTCCCCTCTCTCCCTCTCCCTCCCCTCTCTCCCTCCCCCCATTCCCTTCCATCTCCCTCCCCTCTCCCTCTCCTCTCCCTTCCATCTCTCCCCCACTCCCTCCCATATCTCCCTCCCCTCTTCACTTCCCTTCTCCCTCCCATCTCACCCTCCCCTCTCCCTCCCATCTGAATTGCTGTTATAAGGGGGTGGACACTTATCCAACCAAGATATTGTAGTCTTGTATTTTTAATGAATTTTTCTGAAATTTGTAGAATTTGTTTTTCACTTGGACGTCGTGGGTTACGATGTGTAAATGAAGGTGGAAAAGTCTCATTTAATGCATTTTAATTCCAGGCCATGAGGCAACAAAGGGTGAAAATTTGAAAGGAGGTGGAGATTTTCCATCGAATTGCCTTTTGTTTATAACAGTAGGATATCCAACTTTTCATTTGGGATTGTCCCCCATATTTGAAACCTTGCTGGTTCGGCAATGATATTCCATGGAGGAAGCAATTTGCCGTCACTGCAGTCAACCACATAAATTATTGAAGGTGGTATTTGGAGTGATGCATAACTTTACATCCCAAGCCTTTGTCTTTTGCATAAACATCTGTGCTTCTTTGGTGAGCCGACTTTCCACTTGGCTGTATGGATGAGCATCCATTGTTTAGCTACAGCTGTGAACCATTGCTGCAGGCAAGACTCCATGACCACCATTGTAACTGTTAAAATCCAATCTCAGTGAAAAGTCATATATGCTGATGACACCAGACCCTGCCACGTTCCAGGTGAAAAAGGTGACAAATCCGACCACAACCTTGGGGGAAACGTGGGGGGCACATTCCATCTAATCTTCAGCCCATGGAATAGGCTTTGCTTGCAGAGGTTTTTTTAAGAAGCAGGAAAAACTGTTCAGAGCTCGAAGAGGCAGGAAGCTGGAGATGAACTTCCATGACAACTTTGACAAAACTATGCAGAATCAAGTTGTGAAAAGCTGGCCTGAAGGCACAACATTTAGGATAAGAGAGGGAGAGACAACATGGAGTAAAAGAGGGAGGCTGAAGATGACAAGATCTCTAGAGAGAGGTCAGAGTAAAGAGCAGAGTCTGACCAAAGGAACCAAACTAGCACTGGGTTCCCCATTCTGGCATCCTGACTCTGAAACAGTCATTCCAACAACAATCCCATGTGGAAGTTTGGGCTGCGGACCAGCGTTGACCTGACCTTCCTGTAAGACTGGACATCATGACTGGCCTTGATGCTTATATGCCATGCCACAGCATCCCACATACCTGCCAATGTCATTATCTGGAACTAGGCCTTCTGACATACCCTAATTAAGTGGAGGAATTGTGAGCTAAAGTTTGCATATTTATTCATCCTCAACTTCTCTTCATGCTATAACATCCAGTCTGCATCTGCAATCTGTTTCTTGTAACCATGAACTGGGGAAAGAATGTAGATTAAAAATAAACAACGATAAAAATACATAAAATGTTGTCGCCCACGTGGTTTTAGTAATTTTGCTGTACGGAGTTACAGGCCGACAGTCGGCCATCTTTGATCAGTTTACAAAACAAAATCTTCTGCGCTCATGTATTATCTTTGTACCAATTTTGAACAAAATCGGACCATGCATGTTCAATAAATGGTTGGGGGCACGTTTAAGTAACACAATAGCCGCCAGTCAGCCATCTTTGATCTGATCTCGAAACAAAATGACATGCACATGTAACCCATCATTCCTTATCTGTGTGCCAAGTTTGAACAAAATCGGTAAATGCATGTCTGAGAAATGGCTGAGGACGTGTTCACCATCGGGTTTTTTTTACAAACAAAATGGCCGCCAGCCGGCCATCTTTGATGGCATCGCCAAAGAAATGGATGCGCATATGTACACCACCATGTATTATTGTCTTTGTGCCAATCATGAACAAAATCGGTCCTACATCTCCGAGTTATGGTTGTGGACGCACGGTGGGACTATCCATAAGCCCCCGTTTTGGACTAAGTCCATCAGGGGCTAATAACCTCTAGTTTTGTGTTGTCCAGGCTCATTTGTGCATTGTGCATAGAAACTGCTGCATATAATTATTTATTAGATATGTCATTGCATAGAAAGATTATATTACATGCATTGCTGTATTGACAAACACCCAGTGTAATTAAGATGTTATTTACATGCAAGTTCCACAAGTTGAGCTAAAACAGCACTCGGTAGAGCGCATACCTCCGCCTGGCTGATCAGTTTACGTTTTGTATCCCACTGATAGGCCGGATCTGGATTCGGACCTGAACCAAAATCTCGACGGCTTGTTCTCGTCACCTGACCTATTCATTCACAAAGTTTTGTCATGATCCATCCATAACTTTTTGAGATATCCAGCTATATGTCATTGTTAGCCCGATCTCTCAATGGTGAAGAATCACTTAAAAAATAAATAATTCTCGTATCTGGATAAAGATCCGGATCTTCATTAAAATTGAATCGATTCGTCCTTGTCACACACCCAACCTGTCCACCAAGTTTCGTCCGAATCGGTCCATAACTTTGAGATTTCCTGCTCACAGACAAACAAGCAGGCGTAAAAACAACCTCTGCTCATATTCGGTGGCGGAGGTAATAAATGATTATTTCTGTAATTCCATCACCTGAAAAAAATTTCTTCTGCAGTCCAGAAATTGTAATCCAGAAATGCTCCAACATTATCTGTTTAGTGTTTGCTTGAGTGACTACAATTGGTTGCCCTCACTATTCCATGGCCATTCTCGTGCTTATTGCACCAATTTTAGACAAATACTTGAAAAAACGAATCACAAAATTGTGCAGAAAGTCTACCGTGAATTTCAGTTTGGTTGATGTTCCCTTTCAAAAAGAACAACTGGAGTGAAGACGATTGCACGCCATCGCAAATCCACACACTTACTACCTAAGTCAAAGTTGAAAGATGACAAAAAGTTCCACCAGGAATGGAACAATATCAAATTTTGAGTTAAAAAAGACTCAAAATTTTGAATGTTTTGACCCCTGTGACCCTAAGTCCCCACCATCTCGGACATGAACTTGCGTCAAATCCAAAAAATAATTACACGTTTCATGCGTCCGCTAATGTTGATTGCAAAGTTTCATTGAAAAAATGTTTTAAAATGTGTCCGTAATTTAAATTTTAGCATTTGACCGTTTGACCTCACCCTCCAGCAATTAACGTATTCGGTTCTTCAGCAAATTCGAATTAATTCGTCCTTGTCACACACCCTACTTGTCCACCAAGTTTCGTCCGAATCCCTCCATAACTTTTTGAGATTTCGTACAAGATATGGTTTTTGCCCCATAACTCAAATATGAAGAATCGCTTTAAAAATTATAGTTTCCGGATTCGGATCTTCTCCAAAATCTAATCATTTCGTCCTTGTCCCACACCCAACCCCTGCACCAAATTTCGTCTGAATATATCCTCAACTTTTTTGAGATATTTTGTTCACAAACAGATAAACAGACAGCAGAGGTGAAAACATAACTTCCATCCACACTTCCCACCTAAAACAAAGTTGAAAGATGGCAAAAAGTTCCACTGGGAATGACAATATGAAGTTTTGAGTTGAAAATTTTTTTCCCCCCATTTTGACCTCTGTGACCCCAAATCTCACCCCCCTGAGGAATGAACCGGGTGTCAAATCCAAAAAATCCTTACGCATTTCATGTGTTTCCCAAAGTTGACGGCATATACAATGTTTAATTCAAAGATGTTCAAAAATGTGCCCGTTTTCTTTTCTTTCGGTGCTTGACCTCTTGACCCGGTCCCAGGGGGCGGACTGATACTGCTCTTTCACCTTCTTGCCATGTGGTGATCATAACTACCAAGTTTGGTGAATTTCTGCCCAACTGCTTAGGAGGAGATAGCGTGACGGACGGACGGACGGACGGACAGACTACATTGCAATGTCGGCCATTTTGTTTTCAAAAAGCATGAGGACAGACATGTCTGGTGCTGCACCCTACAGGCATTTCTAGTAACATCTGATTGAAATTGCATCCTATTAAACGTCTGGGATCATTCGATGAAATCATACAGACAAGCAGAGGAGTCCTTAACTTGGTCGAAAGGAAAGAAACCATTTTTGAACGTAGTGCTGCACTCGGTTGTGCTGCACTCAGGTTGTGCTGCTGATGGCTTCCGAACATTTTACCGTAGCCCTGCCGTGTAAATCAAAAAACCGGCCATACTTGGCCTGTGATTACCCTGCTGTGCCTCTCAAAGTACCAAATGACTTTACCCCAGCTTGCCCTGTACTTTCCTGCATTTCTAAGATTACTTCTTTCCAAGGCTATTGATAAGGAACGCGTTGCCGCAGTGGTAACAGCTGGAAGATAGTCTGCCAGGGTCACCGGTTAAATGCCGAGCAAAGTTAACATGGCTGACTGCACAGAATCAAATTCGACTTTGTTTTCTTTGCAGACGAAATGTTGGAGGATAACGGGGTTACATTCCCCCTCTCGCACAATCGCAATGCAGTTGACTTGCTGGGTTGAGGATGCTTTCTTGCGGACAAAACAAGCCTTGCGATGATTGATGGGAACAAAGCGGCTGCGTTTGAAATGAGCAAGGTTTTTGTTACCGGGGGTCGAGGCTCATGGAGGAGCTGAACGACGAGGTGTTCACAAATCAAGGTTTCGCTGCTAGGGCTAGTGGTGCGAAACCTGATGATTAGTCATTGGGCTCAAGTTTTCTGATAATTAGAGGAGTCCCCAGAACACCAAGTACGAGAATCAAAAAGATCACCGGAAGCTTGAATTGTACTTGTAAAACCCTCATAAAGCAAATATACACAAAGAATTAAGTTAAGCACCCCCCCGTTTTTTTACAACCTCGCACATTACAAGTTTGTTGTCGTCAAAACAGTGTAATATACCCATGATATTGCTATATTTTCTGGAGAAGTGATATTATGGTCACATAAAAACATAACAATCATGCCGTTTTCAATATTTTATTCTGAATAATTTAAGGTGAAATTTTTTGGGAATTTTAGGCATATTTTCACCTCAATTTAAGTATGGAGCTATAGGTCCATCACGGACAGTGTGGATGACGTTTATGTTTTCTAACGTACAGTCATTGTTCTGAGAAGACCTCTAGCGATCTTTGCGTCAATAACGTGTGTAGGACCCACGTGATCGGATCACTGACTCAACCCTACGTCTCATAGACCCTGTAAGCCGTCGTATGCGTTGCTGTGGCAGGTTGTTCCATTCCCGATGTAATGCACGTTCCAATTCATCCAGATTGGCTATTGGAGGGACCATCTTCGCAATTTGTCGTCCCAACATGTCCCAAACGTGCTCGAGGGGGTTCAGGTCAGGACTGTACGCAGGCCAGGGGATGGTTGTCACAGCACCTTGCTCCATCCGATCACGTGGGTCCTACACACGTTATTGACGCAAAGATCGCTAGAGGTCTTCTCAGAACAATGACTGTACGTTAGAAAACATAAACGTCATCCACACTGTCCGTGATGGACCTATAGCTCCATACTTAAATTGAGGTGAAAATATGCCTAAAATTCCCAAAAAATTTCACCTTAAATTATTCAGAATAAAATATTGAAAACGGCATGATTGTTATGTTTTTATGTGACCATAATATCACTTCTCCAGAAAATATAGCAATATCATGGGTATATTACACTGTTTTGACGACAACAAACTTGTAATGTGCGAGGTTGTAAAAAAACGGGGGGGTGCTTAACTTAATTCTTTGTGTATACTTAAAGTAACAATAACATAAGCAGCTGGTATTTTTACCGGTGAAGGGCTGGTGTGTGCTTGCCCGTACTAGAGAGTAAAGCCGGAAGACCTTTAAAAAAAGAAGCTTTATTTTTTCTCATGACCTCTGATGTAAATTTGACCAGTCTGAAGATGATCTGAGGTGGTGGTGAACATCTTCCATCTTCCAGATGTCGACCACCATCTCAACTTCCAGATGTTCACAACCATCTCAACTTCCAGATGTTCACCACCATCTCAACTTCCAGATGTCGACCACCATCTCAACTTCCAGATGTCGACCACCATCTCAACTTCCAGATGTCGACCACCATCTCAACTTCCAGATGTTCACCCACCATCTCAACTTCCAGATGTTCACCACCATCTCAACTTCCAGATGTTCACCACCATCTCAACTTCCAGATGCCGACCACCATCTCAGCTTCCAGATGTTGACCACCATCTCAACTTCCAGATGTCGACCACCATCTCAACTTCCAGATGTCGACCACCATCTCAACTTCCAGATGTTCACCCACCATCTCAACTTCCAGATGTTCACCACCATCTCAACTTCCAGATGGTCACCACCATCTCAACTTCCAGATGTTCACCACCATCTCAACTTCCAGATGCCGACCACCATCTCAGCTTCCAGATGTTGACCACCATCTCAGCTTCCAGATGTCGACCACCATCTCAACTTACAGATGTTGAACACCATCTCAGCTTCCAGATGTCGACCACCATCTCAGCTTCCAGATGTTGACCACCATCTCAGCTTCCAGATGTCGACCACCATCTCAACTTCCAGATGTTGAACACCATCTCAGCTTCCAGATGTCGACCGTCATCTCATCTTCCAGATGTTCACAACCATCTCAGCTTCCAGATGTCGACGACCATCTCATCTTCCAGATGTGGACCACCATCTCAGCTTCCAGATATGGACCACCATCTCAGCTTCCAGATGTGGACCACCATCTCAGCTTCCAGATGTGGACCACCATCTCAGCTTCCAGATGTGGACCACCATCTCAGCTTCCAGATGTGGACCACCATCTCAGCTTCCAGATGTGGACCACCATCTCAGCTTCCAGATGTCGACCACCATCTCAGCTTCCAGATGTGGACCACCATCTCAGCTTCCAGATGTGGACCACCATCTCAGCTTCCAGATGTCGACCACCATCTCAGCTTCCAGATGTCGACCACCATCTCAGCTTCCAGATGTCGACCACCATCTCAGCTTCCAGATGTCGACCACCATCTCAGCTTCCAGATGTCGACCACCATCTCAGCTTCCAGATGTCGATCAACATCTCAGCTTCCAGATGTCGATCAACATCTCAGCTTCCAGATATCGACCACCATCTCAGCTTTACCTGAGCAACACTGAGGTTAAATCACTCTTTGCACTGGTAAATTTTTTCTCTTTCTCATCCCCCCTCCCCCAAAACGTAGGGGCCTGTCACAAAGCCACCCCCCCCCAAAAGATGTATATGTAGTATATTGTTACGGATCTGGGACGACGGCGCTCCCCTTGCCAAGGGGGGTTAACCCCTTGTCCTTTATACTGGCCGTCGCCGATCCTGAGGGTATGACGTCACGTTAGTCAGCGCTGGGTAGGGTATTAGGCCTATCCGTCCTATGACCTAAGTACCAGCGCCTTCCGGGACACAAGGAAACATCCCCGCCCGTGCCGCAGTGTAATTTGATTGGTTGCGCCGAGCGAGCGAACTGCGGCGTGGGCCGTTAACAATGACTAACACGATTGCGGAGCTTTGGCCGAAATCGCACCACAGGAACTCAATTGGGAAATCACTAAAGCGATCGGATGTGAATGAAAACCAAAGTGAAGGAGGAACAGGTATTTATTATTATTATTTACATAACCAAAGAAACCAAAGGAGAAGGAAAGAAACGAAAGTAATTTACAGAAGAAGAAGAAGAAGACAGTGCAATCTTTATAACAAGCTTACTTATAAACCCAGACAACACAAAGGACAGACGACACTCAGACTCACACGAATGGGGAATGAAGGCAGGAATGAATGGCTGGAAGAGAAGGTGGGACCACAGGGCTGGATGAGGTTCAGGTCCGTGCAAACGGCAGGGCTGGAGGTCCGAGGATCGCGGCACGACGTCGCGGTTTTCGTGCACGCCCTTGTTCGTTGGAGGTTGGTTCCGGCAGTTGCCGTCGGTGTTGGTTGGTACGGCGAGCACGCTCTGGGTCCTCTGCGCGTCTCCGCCTCCTGCGGCCTCGAAGTTCCTTCAACACCCACGGAACTCTTGTACGGTTTCTCCCCCGTGTGAATTAGTCTGTGTCTATTTAAAGTTGAAGAACAACGAAGACCTTCAAACACACGGAACACTTGTGCGGCTTCTCTCCCTCGGGACTCTCCTCACTCGTCTCGTCCAGCGCACCTCCCTCAGAACCGAGGTGGGGGCTCCTCGCGACGGGTTATATAGGCCACACCCTCGAATCTTCGCGAACCTCTTGATCGTTCTCTCTCCGCCCTCTCAAGCCAAACCCACTCATTCTCGGTTGGTTGATCGGGGCTGGCTGACTCCTCCTCTTGATGACGATGGGCGGGCCACACCCTTCTTCCCCGAGTTAGAGCACATGGCAATGGCGGCGAATGCAGTTGATAATGCAGTTGGCAATGGAGGTTCTGGGGCCATCGAAAGGGGATCTATCTTATTTGATTTTGGTGCAACGTAAGATCAACTAGTGGAGACACAGCCTTATACTGATACACATAATAATGAAATAACTATTGAGGGAAGCCTATGATTTGCTACGTGATGCGATGGACTAACTAAGGTGCGATCAATTAACAGCCAATTAAGGGGAAATGTACACAGGAAATTTACTACTAAATTTACAAAGTGAAGGTTCTAAAAACCGTAACAATATCTTTCCCCTCCCTCTCCCCTCACCTCTCGCACCCTCCCACCTTCCACTCCCCCCACTCCCTTCCTCACCCCTCCCTCTCCTGCCTAAACTATGGAGAATGTCTAAAATGGGCCCTTTAAGAAAAAGTGTTAATTGACAAACACAAAATTCTGATTTTCCAAAACTAAATTGATGTATTGATTCATCAATTAATTTTCGACAACTCTGAAGAATATTTCTAGTTTTTGGTAAAATAAAAAACACAAAGACATAAAAAGGAACATTCTGATTCTGATGCACCAGACTCTTTACAGAGCGTGGGCGCTACCGAAGCACTTTCTTGGCAAGAGTTATACTGGGTGGTTTGCCATCACCTCCCCAGGAATAGTTAGGGTAGGAATGTGGAATTTGTCCATGTGCTGGCGATACATCGACTACTCTTTGCGAAGGACACCGTAGGATCTTTAACATTCAACAACTAATGCCTGCAGACAGGACACGGGGTCTGGATTTATAGCTGGTTCTGGATTCAAACCCAGGCTAAACAGCTTAGAGGTGAGTGTGCTTACCTCTCGGCCATCCTGTGAGCTTAACAATGACAAAAAGACCCCACGATGTCCTTCATCAAGAGGAGGCGAGCTGTCGTCAGCACCCTAATTGCAAATTCCTGCTCTAACCTACAGGGGGCACTGCATCAGCGGCACAGCTGACGCCAGCAAATTGCCCAACCCGCAGCCATGTGCTGCAATCGAGAGGCGTAGTATATGTACTCACCCTTGTAAATAAAGATTTTCATTTTTCATCAGAATATTCAAATTTTCACCTGAAGAGACACAAACTGACTGCTCCTTCAATGCTGATTCGAGTAATTTAAATGCAGAATTAAAAATGTAGCTTCAAAGTGAAATCGGAGGAGGATCAAACGTAACACATCCCGTATTGTATGACGTTATTCTTTTCATGAGCTTTGTGAATCCTATTATCATCTGTGTGTGCAGAGTGGTGCTAACATTTTTTTATTTATAATTCGCTCTCTTTTTAGCAACAATTGAATGTCAATGGACAATTACACAGATCCTCACACTTGTCCTATCCAGTAATAATGCGCATGAAGAAAGGCAACTGGTTGTGTGGTTGGGTCAGACAAACATTTAGGGCACATCAAAGCAGCACCATGACAAAAGCTTGCTTTCATCCCAAAAACAGTGCAGTTCGTCGCACTGTGCTGGAGGATCGCTTGAATCCTTTAATATGTGCACACATGAATCTCAAGTTGAGGACCAGGCCATGGTGGTGGCAAAAAAGCAATTGTTTGTACTAGTTGTGCCTCCTAATATCCTAATAATGGTCCAAGTATTGCTAAGGGACCATATCGATTTATTACGTATGAGCAGGGCGTGCGAGGGTGGTGGAAGAGAAGGAACGATAATAGGAGAGGAAGGAGAATTGGTGGAATGTATGAAGAGTGCGGGTTGGAGGTGATCAAAATATTGAAGAGTGCAGTAGAAAAGGAAGACAGTTTGGAGGTGATCGGAGTACGGATGAGTGCAGAAGAAAAGGAAGAAGGTTTGGAGGTGATCAGATTATGAAAGAGTGTGGTCGAAAAGGAAGAAGATTTGGAGGTGATCGGAGTACGGATGAGTGCAGAAGAAAAGGAAGAAGGTTTGGAGGTGATCAGAGTATGAAAGAGTTCGGTAGAAAAGGAAGAAGATTTGGAGGTGATCGGAGTACAGAAGAGTGCTGAACAAAAGGAAGAAGGTTTGGAGGTGATCGGAATATGGAAGAGTGTGGTCGAAAAGGAAGAAGGTTTGGAGGTGATCAGAGTATGAAAGAGTTCGGTAGAAAAGGAAGAAGATTTGGAGGTGATCGGAGTACAGAAGAGTGCTGAAGAAAAGGAAGAAGGTTTGGAGGTGATCGGAGTATGAAAGAGTTCGGTAGAAAAGGAAGAAGATTTGGAGGTGATCGGAGTACAGACGAGTGCTGAAGAAAAGGAAGAAGGTTTGGAGGTGATCGGAATATGGAAGAGTGTGGTCGAAAAGGAAGAAGGTTTGGAGGTAATCGGAGTACGGAAGAGTGCAGAAGAAAAGGAGAATGGTTTGGAAGTGATTGGAGTATGGAAGAGTGTGGTCGAAAAGGAAGAAGGTTTGGAGGTGATCAGATTATGAAAGAGTGTGGTCGAAAAGGAAGAAGGTTTGGAGGTGATCAGATTATGAAAGAGTGTGGTCGAAAAGGAAGAAGGTTTGGAGGTGATCAGATTATGAAAGAGTGTGGTCGAAAAGGAAGAAGATTTGGAGGTGATCGGAGTACGGATGAGTGCTGAAGAAAAGGAAGAAGGTTTGGAGGTGATCAGATTATGAAAGAGTGTGGTCGAAAAGGAAGAAGGTTTGGAGATGATCGGAGTACGGATGAGTGCAGAAGAAAAGGAAGAAGGTTTGGAGGTGATCGGAGTACGGATGAGTGCTGAAGAAAAGGAAGATGGTTTGGAGGTGATCAGATTATGAAAGAGTGTGGTCGAATAGGAAGAAGGTTTGGAGATGATCGGAGTACGGATGAGTGCAGAAGAAAAGGAAGAAGGTTTGGAGGTGATCAGATTATGAAAGAGTGTGGTCGAAAAGGAAGAAGATTTGGAGGTGATCGGAGTATGGAAGAGTGCAGAAGAAAAGGAAGAAGGTTTGGAGGTGATCAGAGTATGAAAGAGTGTGGTCGAAAAGGAAGAAGGTTTGGAGGTGATCGGAGTACGGATGAGTGCAGAAGAAAAGGAAGAAGGTTTGGAGGTGATCAGATTATGAAAGAGTGTGGTCGAAAAGGAAGAAGGTTTGGAGGTGATCGGAGTACGGATGAGTGCAGAAGAAAAGGAAGAAGGTTTGGAGGTGATCGGAGTACGGATGAGTGCAGAAGAAAAGGAAGAAGGTTTGGAGGTGATCAGATTATGAAAGAGTGTGGTCGAAAAGGAAGAAGGTTTGGAGGTGATCGGAGTACGGATGAGTGCAGAAGAAAAGGAAGAAGGTTTGGAGGTGATCGGAGTATGGAAAGGAAGGGAAGCAAAGCGACATGAATGGAGCGTATCTGGAGGGGAAGGGGAACTTCGATTTCAGCCATTTTTTGCATAACCCATAAAAAAACTTTTTACCTTCTTGCGGTGCTTTGAAAAAAATGTCGATCAATAAATAATGTTTGGTGGACCACAATTGCAAAAAGGAAAATTCAACTCTTGCAACATAAATATTTCTTAAAATATAAATGCCACAAGTGTATTGCACTTCGCAAAGGAATGACATATAAGGTCAAGACTTTTTTTTTTTTTTTTAGTTCTCCCAAATAAATGCATTTATATATTATTTCCTTAATGTTTTTCCCCCTTCATACCTTCTCACCTCATCAAACACATGAAAATAGGAGCCATTTCTGACGATTTGAAGCTTTCAATCTTTTCCAATCCTTTCAGCCACTCCTTTCCCTGTCTTACCATTCCTGTGAATTATTCTCCCTGCCACTCACAAAAGATGGCCTTTTTGATACAAAACTGAAAGGCATTAATCATGAGCAACACAAACATCCGAAGTACACTGCCTTGTTTGATGGATTATGTTTCGTCTGAAAATGGTACCTGACATCTTTTCAGGGTTTGTGAAAGGTACAATCTTGTTTCCTTCAGATTGGACATTCTTGACTACCTTCCAGTTCTAATATGGACACTTCTTAACATTAGCTTTCCGTGATGTACCTTCAGGAAGCTTGTGTCTTTGTGCCTGCATTTATTTGGTGCAACCTTGGCTAATGGAAGTGGACTCAAGGATATAATAATTGTACATAATAGCTTACCTTACAAGCATTATTGACAGCGCTGCAAGTACGCGTTGCTCCTGCAATCCGTAAGGAAGACGAAGTGACAACTGAAGCAATCAGTTTTTTTTATCGCCAATATGAACAAGCCAGTGGAATCCATCATGGCAAATGACTTTAAAGTCTTTATCTTTTCAAATCCTTGGATCACCAACCATCCCTATTTAGCATCCATCCCAGTATTCCAGTCTTGGGAATTTTATGACTATCGATCTCAAAAATCATTAACACCCCAACAACTGAAGGTCAAACATTTTCTTGGAAAACAACTCCACTCCCCATGTCTAACATTACCCTTAACCTTGAAGGATTATATTGATGTAACTTAAAATTTCTTAAGGGGAAATTGGTTTTCATCACCAACGATTTTGATTCCCATTGTAAATGTAACGTATCTTGACATTCAAACATCCATCTGCTGGTGCAATGTACGGTATACCATATGCTGTGCAAAAGTTTGGGTTATTTTCACTTCTGTGTTGCTATTCCCCATGAAACATTTGTGGGAAATTGCACGTGTGCAATATCGGTAGATAATCTATATATAATGAGGTAAGTGTTTGTATGTATGTGTATGTATGTATGGATGTATGTATGTATGTCCACACTTCACCCATTGGTTGGACAGCTGACCTGACTCCACCCACAAATGTAATCTGAAATACTTAACCTAAAGTATCCAGAGGACCCAAAAGACCGTTCCCCCACCTCCCCCCTCAACACCCAGAGGACAAACAAGACCGAAAATACACAGAGCACCCTAAATAACCCATTGACCCTAAATACCCCAAAAGACCATGACCCAAAGGACCCAGAGGAACTAAAAGACCCCAAAGACTAAAAAGACTGAAAAGACCCTGAAGACCCAATGGACCCCAAAATACCACAAAGACCTAAAAGACCCCGAAGACCCTTAAATATCCCCAAGACCCAAAATACCCAAAACACCCTGAAGACCCCGAAGACTTGTAAATGTAATTTTGTAAAAGATGTAATTTTGAATGTAAAAAAATGTAAATGTAAATGTAAAAAATGTAAAAATAAAAAAAAAAAAAAAAAATAAAAAAAAAGTAAAAATCCATACAGGGAATTATGTTTTCTTTCTGATTTAGTTGTTTTTCTTGTCCCTTTTTGGTTATGCTCAGACGTGATCTTTCCATGGCAGTTTGGACATCAATTAATGTTTGATGTATGATCCCCCCCTGTATTGTCTTTCCCTCGCAGTCCCCCTGTACTGTCTTTCCCTCGTGGTCCCCCTGTACTGTCTTTCCCTCGCGGTCCCCCTGTGCTGTCTTTCCCTCGTGGTCCCCCTGTACTGTCTTTCCCTCGCGGTCCCCCTGTGCTGTCTTTCCCTTGTGGTCCCCCTGTACTGTCTTTCTCTCGTGGTCCCCCTGTGCTGTCTTTCCCTCGTGGTCCCCCTGTACTGTCTTTCCCTCAGGGTCCCCCTGTACTGTCTTTCCCTCGCGGTCCCCCTGTGCTGTCTTTCCCTCGCGGTCCCCCTGTGCTGTCTTTCCCTCGTGGTCCCCCTGTGCTGTCTTTCCCTCGTGGTCCCCCTGTGCTGTCTTTCCCTCGTGGTCCCCCTGTGCTGTCTTTCCCTCGTGGTCCCCCTGTGCTGTCTTTCCCTCGTGGTCCCCCTGTACTGTCTTTCCCTCACGGTCCCCCTGGACTGTCTTTCCCTCGTGGTCCCCCTGCACTGTCTTTCCCTCGTGGTCCCCCTGTACTGTCTTTCCCTCGCGGTCCCCCTGTACTGTCTTTCCCTTGTGGTCCCCCTGTACTGTCTTTCCCTCGCGGTCCCCCTGTACTGTCTTTCCCTCGCGGTCCCCCTGTACTGTCTTTCCCTCGCGGTCCCCCTGTACTGTCTTTCCCTCGCGGTCCCCCTGTACTGTCTTTCCCTCGTGGTCCCCCTGTACTGTCTTTCCCTCGCGGTTGTCAGCTCTTTCACGAGCCTCGATTCAGTATACAAAAAAACAAACAAACAAAAAAAAAAACCCTTAAACACCCCGAAGACCCAAAACACCCCAAAGACCCAAAACACCCCGAAGACCCAAGTCACCCTGAAGACCTAAGACACCCGAAGACCCAAAACACCCCAAAGACCCAAAACACCCGAAGACCCGAAACACCCCAAAGACCCAAAACACCCAAAAGACCCTGAAGATGCAAAACACCCCGAAGACCCAAAACACCCCGAAGACCCAAAACACCCCGAAGACCCAAAACACCCCGAAGACCCAAAACACCCCGGAGACCCAAAACACCCCGAAGACCCAAAAGACCCAGAAGCCCCAAAAGACCCAAAAGACCCTGAAGACCCAAAACACCCCGAATACCCAAAACACCCCGAAGACCCAAAACACCCCGAAGACCCAAAACACCCTGAAGACCCAAAAGACCCTGAAGACCCCAAAGAGCCCGAAGGCACAAAACACCCCAAATACCCTAACGGCCCAGAGGATCCAAAAGACCCTGAAGACCCAAATGGCGCCGAAGACCCAAAATACCCAAAAGACCTCGAAGACCCAAAAGACCCCAAAAAGACCCAAATACCCTTAAAGACCCAGAGGAACCAAAAGACCCTTAAGATCCAAAATCCCCTGAAGATACCAAAGAACCAAAAGACCCCAAAGACGCAAAAGACACCAAAGACCCAAAAGACCTAAATACCCTGAAGACCCAAAATACCCCAAAAACCCAAAACGACCCAAAAAGACCCCGAAGACCCAAAACACCCCGAAAACCCAAAATACCTAAAAGACCCCATAGACCCCATAGACCCACAAGACCCAAAAGATCCAAAAGACCCAAAACACCCTAATGACCCCAAAGACCCTTAAAGACCATTTCGACCCAAAATATGCTTAAATACCCTGAATAACCAAAATACCCCAAAGACTCTTAAAGACCCAGAGGAAACAAAAGACCCTTAAGACACAAAAGCCCCTGAAGACCCAAAACACCCCAAATATGACAAAAACATTTAAAGGCCCAGAGGATCCAAAAGACCCCGAAGACCCAAATGGCCCTGAAGACCCAAAATACCATGAAGACACAAAAGAGCCAAAAGACACCAAAATGGTCAAAGATGCCTATCCCTCTGAAACGACGTGTGGTGAGGCGCGTGGAGCGTGCCGAGTCACACTAGTAGTGGCAACCCTAAAGTTTGGTGGAGGAGGAATAATGGTCTGGGGCTGTTTTTCATGGTTCTGGATAGGCCCCTTCGTTCCAGTGAATGGAAATCTTAACACTACAGCTTACAATGACATTCCAGACGATTGTGTGCTTCCAACATTGTGGCAACAGTTTGGGGAAGGCCCTTTCCTGTTTCAGCATGACATTGCCCCTGTGCATAAAGCGAGGTCCATACAGAAATGTTTTTTCGAGATCAGTGTGGATGAACTTGACTGGCCTGCACAAAGCCCTGACCTCAACCCCATTGAACACCTTTGGGATGAATTGGAACGCCGACAGCGAGCCAGGCCTAATCGCTCAACATCAGTGCCCGACCTCACGAATGCTCTCGTGGCTGAATGGAAGCAAATCCCCGCAGCAATGTCCCAACATCTAGTGGAAAGCCTTCCTAGAATGGTGGAGGCTGTTATAGCAGCAAAGTGGGGGACCAACTCCATATGAATGCACATTATTTTGGAATGAGATGTGTGATGTTCGGGTGTTCACATACTTTTGGTCATGTAGTGTGTGTGTGTGTGTGTGTGTGTGTGTGTGTGTGTGTGTGTGTGTGTGTGTGTGTGTGTGTGTGTGTGTGTGTGTGTGTGTGTGTGTGTGTGTGTGTGTGTGTGTGTGTGTGTGTGTGTGTGTGTGTGTGTGTGTGTGTAGTGTTGCCATAAAGTGTATTCAGACTTCATCTCTTTTAAAACTACTGGGAGAGTACCTGCCCAATGGGCGATTCTGTTCCAAGCATGCAACACGTTTTTTTTACTTACCTTTAATTGTGTGGTGTATAGGCAACTGACAGCTTGCTCAATCGCTCCCGAAAAAAAATAAAAATTAACCTGGGTTACGTGCAATGTGCATGAAGCAAAAACAGGCCTACTGCGTTTAATTCAAAACACCTCACCGCACTGGAAAACGTGGGGACAGGCAGACTGTACTGTGGTGTAGGACTTTTAATACCCTCTCCCACCTGGAGGTGGCGCTACACAATACACAACCACATTGAGAATTTGCATTCTGTCCCTCTTTCCATCATTGGCTAACGCCATATGTCAGTTATGAGTAACACTCACCGCTCTCTATGCTATTTGATTAATTTTTCTGAAATATTTTCCTCCACCACTGAATGGGGATGGAGGTTATGATTTCATCACTTGTTGGTGAATCATTAAGAACAGTGTAAACAGAAAAAGCACAACACCAATGCTCCCAAGAATGTACCATATGCAATGCCAATAGCAATTAACATCTAAATAACAAGACCCAATCATGTCTGTCACCCGTAACTGGAGGAAATAACCAATCAGCTCTCACCTATTCAATTACCCTAGGTGGCTAGGATTATCAAATAAATTCAATCTCATGCTCGTCTAGCCAAGGAGAGTTGCATAAAGCAACAAAGAAAAGCTACACAAGGTAATTCCTTTGCTGTTCCAAACCCTACCTTTGTTCCTCGACAGCTGAAGACATTCACAAGTAGTACATACATGAGAATACCAATTTTTCTTTTCTGTTGAGGGTTATTCTAAATACCAATAAATGAAAACTTATCCGAAACAGTTGCATTTGTGATTAACTATGCAAACGAAGGAATAGATACATTAAGTATTTTACATTAATGAATATGTAGAGAATCATTGGCCTGTCTAATGTTCAGCTGCATTTAGATTAAACTGGCCTGGAAAATGCTTGACATAGCCTGGAAAAGACTTGGCATTTTAGATATGCCAATGTGTATGAACCCATATTATTATTGGGAAGAAACTAGAGCAATGCGACTGTGTCGCCAATATGCCTCCGCATAGTCCCACAACGGGTGCCCTCGCTCACTGTCCTAAAAATAAACAAGTTTGATTTAAATCCCTTCAGCTGTTTTCAAGTATCACATTTTCACCAGCCATGGCAGGTTTCACATTGATCAGTGAAGTGGTTTCATAGAAGGGATTTAAAAAAATATCGGCTTTCAAGCTAATATGGCTGCTATACCACATGACATATGACCTTTAAAATGTACACTCTGCATATGTATGTGTAGAGGACCATGTTTGTGAAGTTTCGTGTTGATCAGATAAGGTTCATTTTTCTATCCAAGATGGCTGCCCAAACCACGTGACCTACGACGTCATCATTTTCAAACTACATGTAACAGTGATGTTAGATGATATTTGTACAATTTCGCATTGATAGGGTAAGTGGTTTCAGAGATATAATTATTTAATTTTTCCTTCAATCCAATATGGCTGCCACACCATGTGACCAATTATGTTTTCATGATCATCTTTTAATCGTCATGCCGAGTCAATGGCACACGTAAAGTTTAGAGTCAATCGATTTGGTGGTTTGGGAGAAGATTTTTTTAAAGGTTTTAGGTTAAATCCAATATGGCAGCCAAACCATGTGACCTGTGATGTCATAAATTTAATATTTCAATACAAATGGGTCATAGATCATGTGCATGCAATTTCAGATTTTTAGAATAAGGAATTCGATTAAAACATTTTTGGCTGGTATACAAATTCACCTATGATGTCATCATTATCATGCTTTTGGTCCCCATTGGGAGCACTTGACAATGTGTCAAGTTTCAAATTTTTCCATTCAGCGTTTCCGAGAAATAATGTTTTAATTATTTGTGTTTAATCCAAGAGGGCTGCCATACCACGTGACCTGTGACGTCACAATTATCATAAAAACATTCTGCATGGGTGTCACTCCTACCCTGAAAGTTTTGTTTCAATTGGACATATGGTTGCTGAGAAAAACGATGTTTAGCCCGTACGTACGGATGGACGGACGGATGGACAACCCAAAAACATAATGCCTCCGGCACCTTCGGGGAGCTCGATTGGCTGTCTCTGCTGCGGGCCTATTTGAGAGAACTACCTGGGGCTACACAATAACAACAACAACAACAACAAGGAAAACTCTTCACGGGGGAGGGGAGGGGCGGAGGGGGGAGGGTAGGGAGGGCATGGGGGAAAGGGGGGGCAGGGCGGGAAGGGGTAGGGGGGAAAAGGGAGTGGGGGAAGGAGTGCCTGGGAGTGCGAAAAGTGGGTTTTCAACCTACCTAACACAAGTGCGAAAAGTGGGTTTTCAACACTAACACAAGTGCAAAAAGTGGTTTCCTTCAGTAACACAAGTGCGAAAAGTGGTTTTTCAACACTAACACAAGTGCGAAAAGTGGTTTTTCAACACTAAGACAAGTGAGAAAAGTGGTTTGAGGGTTATTCTCAAATGTTTAGGATTTGTTTGTGAAGGTTATTATGAGGGTTATTCTCAAATGTTTGAAATTTGTTTCAATTTCAATCTCAATCTCAAATGTTTGAAATTTGAGTTTGAAATGATGGTTATTATGAGGGTTATTCTCAAATGTTTGAAATTTGTTTGAGTTTTCCAAATTTTCCAAGTTTTCCAAATTCTCACCACTACCCCCCCTCCCACCCCCAAAAGTGGGGGTGGGAGGGGGGTAGGGGTGGGAGGAGGGGAAGGGGGGGGAGGGCAGGGAGAGAGGGTGGGGGGAAAGGGGAGGGGAGGGGGGGAGGGGGGAAGCCCAAGAGGAAGGGGGTTCATATATATGCTGGTGGGTGATGCCGATCAGGAGGAAGAAGAAGCCGTACTCCCAACTTCGTACACTTCCAGAATTGTTTGATTTATTTGTATTCAAATGTCTGGTGATTGTTTTGTATTTATTCATGCGAATATGTACTTGTATATAACTGTCATCAATTAAAAAAGGCTTCGGCACTATCGAGTGATTTTTATTTTTATTTTTTTAACTCCAAAAAAACGAACTTTTTTTTTCATAATTTCTTTTGTTTTGCCTAAAACACTCCCAGGCACTCACTGATGAACCTCTGAAAGTTTGACGAAGATCCATTCAGCCATCTCTGAGAAAAATGGCAACACACAGACAGACAAACATCTCTCTTATATAGTAGATAACCTTTATCAAAGTGGATAATATCACTGAATAGCCCTCTATCTAGGTTTTGCTGCAATGTATAGATTGTTGAGGGATGCTTTACAATTTTCTTTTCCAGCTGACGATGGATTTGGAATCCATTTCCCCAGAAAATGTACAAATGGGGTTCCTTGGAGTGGCAGATTCTGATTGCTTTGAAACTGACAGAAATGCTCGCAGTTATAGTTATTATTACTGTTATATTCAGTATCATTATTAATCTACACTATAAGCGAGCCGTTTGTCTGTCTGTCTGTCACCATCTTTCTCAGAGATGGCTGAACGGATCTTCGTCAAACTTTCAGAGGCTCGTCAGTGAGTGCCGGCATAATTTCAAAACACACCTGGTCACAAGTGTGCCTCACTGCCCGGGTCCTCAGTCGAGCTCCTCAGGATCATCCCGTTTCGGCCCTTCAACCTTGATACGGTCAGCTATGGTGGGCCAGCAGGGGCACATACGCCTCCACATGCAGCAGCTCGACCCGGATGCGTACACACCCCCACCCCCAGCCAGTGAGAACACAGACTACAACAACAAAACCGCCTCCACTCCCAGAATCCACAGCCCCTCACATACTCACTCAAACACAAAAAAACAAAAAAACACACACCGAACCAACCGACCACCTACCCTTACAACATACACCATTCAAGCAAAAACACATAAATGCAAAACCACACCCACTCCTGCAACACACACACACACACACA
Organism: Myxine glutinosa; assembly: GCF_964187855.1. NCBI lineage: Eukaryota > Metazoa > Chordata > Myxini > Myxiniformes > Myxinidae > Myxine > Myxine glutinosa. Next base: position 2,817 of record NW_027618037.1, on the reverse strand, counting down.
CACACCATTTACACATCTCCATTTCTCTTCCGTGCTCAGTATACCCCTTTAGGCTGAAATGAACCACCACCCACAACATCAACCTACACCGTTCGACGTGCCTCCATAAACTTCCTCCATATCCAAAATGAGCCTTTCAAGGCAACCTGGGCCACTCTGTCACACATCCTCCTTCTTTCTGTCCTACACACTCCAAGCTGAGCAAGAAATGCAGAAAAGGAATTGCCAATATACCCTCTACACCCCACCTCAAATGGCTGACAAGAAACTCGTCATTCCTTCTCCCGACACTCTGCCTCCAGCTCACTGTACTTTCC
>NW_027618036.1:0-87789 GCF_964187855.1 Myxine glutinosa | reverse complement strand
CCACACTAATACAAGTGCGAAAAGTGTTTTTTCCACACTATCACAAGTGCAAAAAGTGTTTTTTCCACACTAATACAAGTGCAAAAGTGGTTTCCTGCACCAACACAAGTGCGAAAAGTGGTTTTTCAACACTAACACAAGTGCGAAAAGTGGTTTTTCAACACTAACACAAGTGCGAAAAGTGTTTTTTCCACACTAATACAAGTGCAAAAGTGGTTTCCTGCACCAACACAAGTGCGAAAAGTGGTTTTTCAACACTAACACAAGTGCGAAAAGTGGTTTTTCAACACTAACACAAGTGCGAAAAGTGTTTTTGCCACACTAATACAAGTGCAAAAGTCGTTTCCTGCACCAACACAAGTGCGAAAAGTGGTTTTTCAACACTAACACAAGTGCGAAAAGTGGTTTTTCAACACTAACACAAGTGCGAAAAGTGTTTTTTCCACACTAATACAAGTACAAAAGTGGTTTCCTGCACCAACACAAGTGCGAAAAGTGGTTTTTCAACACTAACACAAGTGCGAAAAGTGGTTTTTCAACACTAACACAAGTGCGAAAAGTTGTTTTTCAACACTAACACAAGTGCGAAAAGTGGTTTTTCAACACTAACACAAGTGCGAAAAGTGTTTTTTTCCACACTAATACAAGTGCAAAAGTGGTTTCCTGCACCAACACAAGTGCGAAAAGTGGTTTTTCAACACTAACACAAGTGCAAAAAGTGGTTTTTCAACACTAACACAAGTGCGAAAAGTGGTTTTTCAACACTAATACAAGTGCAAAAAGTGTTTTTTGCACACTAATACAAGTGCAAAAGTGGTTTCCTGCACCAACACAAGTGCGAAAAGTGGTTTTTCAACACTAGCACAAGTGCGAAAAGTGTTTTTTCCACACTAATACAAGTGCAAAAGTGGTTTCCTGCACCAACACAAGTGCGAAAAGTGGTTTTTCCACACTAATACAAGTGCAAAAGTGGTTTCCTGCACCAACACAAGTGCAAAAAGTGGTTTTTCAACACTAACACATGTGCGAAAAGTGTTTTTTTCCACACTAACACAAGTGCAAAAGTGGTTTCCTGCACCAACACAAGTGCGAAAAGTGGTTTTTCAACACTAACACAAGTGCGAAAAGTGGTTTTTCAACACTAACACAAGTGCGAAAAGTGTTTTTTCCACACTAATACAAGTGCAAAAGTGGGTTCCTGCACCAACACAAGTGAGAAAAGTAGTTTTTCAACACTAACACAAGTGCGAAAAGTGGTTTTTCAACACTAACACAAGTGCGAATAGTGGTTTTTCAACACTATCACAAGTGCAAAAAGTGTTTTTTCCACACTAATACAAGTGCAAAAGTGGTTTCCTGCACCAACACAAGTGCGAAAAGTGGTTTTTCAACACTAACACAAGTGCGAAAAGTGGTTTTTCAACACTAACACAAGTGCGAAAAGTGTTTTTTCCACACTAATACAAGTACAAAAGTGGTTTCCTGCACCAACACAAGTGCGAAAAGTGGTTTTTCAACACTAACAAAAGTGCGAAAACTGGTTTTTCAACACTAACACAAGTGCGAAAAGTTGTTTTTCAACACTAACACAAGTGCGAAAAGTGGTTTTTCAACACTAACACAAGTGCGAAAAGTGTTTTTTTCCACACTAATACAAGTGCAAAAGTGGTTTCCTGCACCAACACAAGTGCGAAAAGTGGTTTTTCAACACTAACACAAGTGCAAAAAGTGGTTTTTCAACATTAACACAAGTGCGAAAAGTGGTTTTTCAACACTAATACAAGTGCGAAAAGTGTTTTTTGCACACTAACACAAGTGCAAAAGTGGTTTTTCAACACTAACACAAGTGCGAAAAGTGTTTTTTCCACACTAATACAAGTACAAAAGTGGTTTCCTGCACCAACACAAGTGCGAAAAGTGGTTTTTCAACACTAACACAAGTGCGAAAAGTGGTTTTTCAACACTAACACAAGTGCGAAAAGTTGTTTTTCAACACTAACACAAGTGCGAAAAGTGGTTTTTCAACACTAACACAAGTGCGAAAAGTGTTTTTTTCCACACTAATACAAGTGCAAAAGTGGTTTCCTGCACCAACACAAGTGCGAAAAGTGGTTTTTCAACACTAACACAAGTGCAAAAAGTGGTTTTTCAACACTAACACAACTGCGAAAAGTGGTTTTTCAACACTAATACAAGTGCGAAAAGTGTTTTTTGCACACTAATACAAGTGCGAAAAGTGGTTTTTCAACACTAACACAAGTGCGAAAAGTGTTTTTTCCACACTAATACAAGTGCAAAAGTGGTTTCCTGCACCAACACAAGTGCGAAAAGTAGTTTTTCAACACTAACACAAGTGTGAAAAGTGGTTTTTCAACACTAACACAAGTGCGAAAAGTGGTTTTTCAACACTAACACAAGTGCGAAAAGTGTTTTTTCAACACTAACACAAGTGCGAAAAGTGTTTTTTCCACACTAATACAAGTGCGAAAAGTGGTTTTTCAACACTAACACAAGTGCGAAAAGTGTTTTTTCCACACTAATACAAGTGCAAAAGTGGGTTCCTGCACCAACACAAGTGCGAAAAGTAGTTTTTCAACACTAACACAAGTGCGAAAAGTGGTTTTTCAACACTAACACAAGTGCGAAAAGTGGTTTTTCAACACTATCACAAGTGCAAAAAGTGTTTTTTCCACACTAATACAAGTGCAAAAGTGGTTTCCCTGCACCAACACAAGTGCGAAAAGTGGTTTTTCAACACTAACACAAGTGCGAAAAGTGGTTTTTCAACACTAACACAAGTGCGAAAAGTGTTTTTTCCACACTAATACAAGTGCAAAAGTGGTTTCCTGCACCAACACAAGTGCGAAAAGTGGTTTTTCAACACTAACAGAAGTGCGAAAAGTGGTTTTTCAACACTAACACAAGTGCGAAAAGTGTTTTTTCCACACTAATACAAGTGCAAAAGTGGTTTCCTGCACCAACACAAGTGCGAAAAGTGGTTTTTCAACACTAACACAAGTGCGAAAAGTGGTTTTTCAACACTAACACAAGTGCGAAAAGTGTTTTTGCCACACTAATACAAGTGCAAAAGTAGTTTCCTGCGCCAACACAAGTGCGAAAAGTGGTTTTTCAACACTAACACAAGTGCGAAAAGTGGTTTTTCAACACTAACACAAGTGCGAAAAGTATTTGTTCCACACTAATACAAGTACAAAAGTGGTTTCCTGCACCAACACAAGTGCGAAAAGTGGTTTTTCAACACTATCACAAGTGCGAAAAGTGGTTTTTCAACACTAACACAAGTGCGAAAAGTTGTTTTTCAACACTAACACAAGTGCGAAAAGTGGTTTTTCAACACTAACACAAGTGCGAAAAGTGTTTTTTTCCACACTAATACAAGTGCAAAAGTGGTTTCCTGCACCAACACAAGTGCGAAAAGTGGTTTTTCAACACTAACACAAGTGCAAAAAGTGGTTTTTCAACATTAACACAAGTGCGAAAAGTGGTTTTTCAACACTAATACAAGTGCGAAAAGTGTTTTTTGCACACTAATACAAGTGCAAAAGTGGTTTCCTGCACCAACACAAGTGCGAAAAGTGGTTTTTCAACACTAACACAAGTGCGAAAAGTGTTTTTTCCACACTAATACAAGGGCAAAAGTGGTTTCCTGCACAACACAAGTGCGAAAAGTGGTTTTTCAACACTAACACAAGTGCGAAAAGTGGTTTTTCAACACTATCACAAGTGCAAAAAGTGTTTTTTCCACACTAATACAAGTGCAAAAGTGGTTTCCTGCACCAACACAAGTGCGAAAAGTGTTTTTCAACACTAACACAAGTGCGAAAAGTGGTTTTTCAACACTAACACAAGTGCGAAAAGTGGTTTTTCCACACTAATGCAAGTGCAAAAGTGGTTTCCTGCACCAACACAACTGCGAAAAGTGGTTTTTCAACACTAACACAAGTGCGAAAAGTGGTTTTTCAACACTAACACAAGTGCGAAAAGTGGTTTTTCAACACTAACACAAGTGCGAAAAGTGTTTTTTCCACACTAATACAAGTGCAAAAGTGGTTTCCTGCACCAACACAAGTGCGAAAAGTGGTTTTTCCACACTAATACAAGTGCAAAAGTGGTTTCCTGCACCAACACAAGTGCGAAAAGTGGTTTTTCAACACTAACACAAGTGCGAAAAGTGGTTTTTCAACACTAACACAAGTGCGAAAAGTGTTTTTGCCACACTAATACAAGTGCAAAAGTAGTTTCCTGCACCAACACAAGTGCGAAAAGTGGTTTTTCAACACTAACACAAGTGCGAAAAGTGGTTTTTCAACACTAACACAAGTGCGAAAAGTGTTTTTTCCACACTAATACAAGTACAAAAGTGGTTTCCTGCACCAACACAAGTGCGAAAGGTGGTTTTGCAACATTAACACAAGTGCGAAAAGTGGTTTTTCAACACTAACACAAGTGCGAAAAGTGGTTTTTCAACACTAACGCAAGTGCGAAAAGTTGTTTTTCAACACTAACACAACTGCGAAAAGTGGTTTTTCAACACTAACACAAGTGCGAAAAGTGTTTTTTTCCACACTAATACAAGTGCAAAAGTGGTTTCCTGCACCAACACAAGTGCGAAAAGTGGTTTTTCAACACTAACACAAGTGCAAAAAGTGGTTTTTCAACATTAACACAAGTGCGAAAAGTGGTTTTTCAACACTAATACAAGTGCGAAAAGTGTTTTTTGCACACTAATACAAGTGCAAAAGTGGTTTCCTGCACCAACACAAGTGCGAAAAGTGGTTTTTCAACACTAACACAAGTGCGAAAAGTGTTTTTTCCACACTAATACAAGGGCAAAAGTGGTTTCCTGCACAACACAAGTGCGAAAAGTGGTTTTTCAACACTATCACAAGTGCGAAAAGTGGTTTTTCAACACTAACACAAGTGCGAAAAGTTGTTTTTCAACACTAACACAAGTGCGAAAAGTGGTTTTTCAACACTAACACAAGTGCGAAAAGTGTTTTTTTCCACACTAATACAAGTGCAAAAGTGGTTTCCTGCACCAACACAAGTGCGAAAAGTGGTTTTTCAACACTAACACAAGTGCAAAAAGTGGTTTTTCAACATTAACACAAGTGCGAAAAGTGGTTTTTCAACACTAATACAAGTGCGAAAAGTGTTTTTTGCACACTAATACAAGTGCAAAAGTGGTTTCCTGCACCAACACAAGTGCGAAAAGTGGTTTTTCAACACTAACACAAGTGCGAAAAGTGTTTTTTCCACACTAATACAAGGGCAAAAGTGGTTTCCTGCACAACACAAGTGCGAAAAGTGGTTTTTCAACACTAACACAAGTGCGAAAAGTGGTTTTTCAACACTATCACAAGTGCAAAAAGTGTTTTTTCCACACTAATACAAGTGCAAAAGTGGTTTCCTGCACCAACACAAGTGCGAAAAGTGGTTTTTCAACACTAACACAAGTGCGAAAAGTGGTTTTTCAACACTAACACAAGTGCGAAAAGTGGTTTTTCCACACTAATGCAAGTGCAAAAGTGGTTTCCTGCACCAACACAACTGCGAAAAGTGGTTTTTCAACACTAACACAAGTGCGAAAAGTGGTTTTTCAACACTAACACAAGTGCGAAAAGTGGTTTTTCAACACTAACACAAGTGCGAAAAGTGTTTTTTCCACACTAATACAAGTGCAAAAGTGGTTTCCTGCACCAACACAAGTGCGAAAAGTGGTTTTTCCACACTAATACAAGTGCAAAAGTGGTTTCCTGCACCAACACAAGTGCGAAAAGTGGTTTTTCAACACTAACACAAGTGCGAAAAGTGGTTTTTCAACACTAACACAAGTGCGAAAAGTGTTTTTGCCACACTAATACAAGTGCAAAAGTAGTTTCCTGCACCAACACAAGTGCGAAAAGTGGTTTTTCAACACTAACACAAGTGCGAAAAGTGGTTTTTCAACACTAACACAAGTGCGAAAAGTGTTTTTTCCACACTAATACAAGTACAAAAGTGGTTTCCTGCACCAACACAAGTGCGAAAGGTGGTTTTGCAACATTAACACAAGTGCGAAAAGTGGTTTTTCAACACTAACACAAGTGCGAAAAGTGGTTTTTCAACACTAACGCAAGTGCGAAAAGTTGTTTTTCAACACTAACACAACTGCGAAAAGTGGTTTTTCAACACTAACACAAGTGCGAAAAGTGTTTTTTTCCACACTAATACAAGTGCAAAAGTGGTTTCCTGCACCAACACAAGTGCGAAAAGTGGTTTTTCAACACTAACACAAGTGCAAAAAGTGGTTTTTCAACATTAACACAAGTGCGAAAAGTGGTTTTTCAACACTAATACAAGTGCGAAAAGTGTTTTTTGCACACTAATACAAGTGCAAAAGTGGTTTCCTGCACCAACACAAGTGCGAAAAGTGGTTTTTCAACACTAACACAAGTGCGAAAAGTGTTTTTTCCACACTAATACAAGGGCAAAAGTGGTTTCCTGCACAACACAAGTGCGAAAAGTGGTTTTTCAACACTAACACAAGTGTGAAAAGTGGTTTTTCAACACTAACACAAGTGCGAAAAGTGGTTTTTCAACACTATCACAAGTGCAAAAAGTGTTTTTTCCACACTAATACAAGTGCAAAAGTGGTTTCCTGCACCAACACAAGTGCGAAAAGTGGTTTTTCAACACTAACACAAGTGCGAAAAGTGGTTTTTCAACACTAACACAAGTGCGAAAAGTGTTTTTTCCACACTAATACAAGTGCAAAAGTGGTTTCCTGCACCAACACAAGTGCGAAAAGTGGTTTTTCAACTCTAACACAAGTGCGAAAAGTGGTTTTTCAACACTAACACAAGTGCGAAAAGTGTTTTTTCCACACTAATACAAGTGCAAGAGTGGTTTCCTGCACCAACACAAGTGCGAAAAGTGGTTTTTCAACACTAACACAAGTGCGAAAAGTGGTTTTTCAACACTAACACAAGTGCGAAAAGTGTTTTTTCCACAATAATACAAGTGCAAAAGTGGTTTCCTGCACCAACACAAGTGCGAAAAGTGGTTTTTCAACACTAACACAAGTGCGAAAAGTGGTTTTTCAACACTAACACAAGTGCGAAAAGTGGTTTTTCAACACTAACACAAGTGCGAAAAGTGGTTTTTCAAGACTAACACAAGTACGAAAAGTGTTTTTTCCACACTAACACAAGTACGAAAAGTGTTTTTTCCACACTAATACAAGTGCAAAAGTGGTTTCCTGGACCAACACAAGTGCGAAAAGTGGTTTTTCAACACTAACACAAGTGCGAAAAGTGTTTTTTTCCACACTAATACAAGTGCAAAAGTGGTTTCCTGCACCAACACAAGTGCGAAAAGTGGTTTTTCAACACTAACACAAGTGCAAAAAGTGGTTTTTCAACACTAACACAAGTGCGAAAAGTGGTTTTTCAACACTAATACAAGTGCAAAAAGTGGTTTTTCAACACTAACACAAGTGCGAAAAGTGGTTTTTCAACACTAACACAAGTGCGAAAAGTGTTTTTTCCACACTAATACAAGTGCAAAAGTGGTTTCCTGCACCAACACAAGTGCGAAAAGTGGTTTTTCCACACTAATACAAGTGCAAAAGTGGTTTCCTGCACCAACACAAGTGCGAAAAGTGGTTTTTCAACACTAACACAAGTGCGAAAAGTGGTTTTTCAACACTAACACAAGTGCGAAAAGTGTTTTTGCCACACTAATACAAGTGCAAAAGTAGTTTCCTGCACCAACACAAGTGCGAAAAGTGGTTTTTCAACACTAACACAAGTGCGAAAAGTGGTTTTTCAACACTAACACAAGTGCGAAAAGTGTTTTTTCCACACTAATACAAGTACAAAAGTGGTTTCCTGCACCAACACAAGTGCGAAAGGTGGTTTTGCAACATTAACACAAGTGCGAAAAGTGGTTTTTCAACACTAACACAAGTGCGAAAAGTGGTTTTTCAACACTAACACAAGTGCGAAAAGTTGTTTTTCAACACTAACACAACTGCGAAAAGTGGTTTTTCAACACTAACACAAGTGCGAAAAGTGTTTTTTTCCACACTAATACAAGTGCAAAAGTGGTTTCCTGCACCAACACAAGTGCGAAAAGTGGTTTTTCAACACTAACACAAGTGCAAAAAGTGGTTTTTCAACATTAACACAAGTGCGAAAAGTGGTTTTTCAACACTAATACAAGTGCGAAAAGTGTTTTTTGCACACTAATACAAGTGCAAAAGTGGTTTCCTGCACCAACACAAGTGCGAAAAGTGGTTTTTCAACACTAACACAAGTGCGAAAAGTGTTTTTTCCACACTAATACAAGGGCAAAAGTGGTTTCCTGCACAACACAAGTGCGAAAAGTGGTTTTTCAACACTAACACAAGTGTGAAAAGTGGTTTTTCAACACTAACACAAGTGCGAAAAGTGGTTTTTCAACACTATCACAAGTGCAAAAAGTGTTTTTTCCACACTAATACAAGTGCAAAAGTGGTTTCCTGCACCAACACAAGTGCGAAAAGTGGTTTTTCAACACTAACACAAGTGCGAAAAGTGGTTTTTCAACACTAACACAAGTGCGAAAAGTGTTTTTTCCACACTAATACAAGTGCAAAAGTGGTTTCCTGCACCAACACAAGTGCGAAAAGTGGTTTTTCAACTCTAACACAAGTGCGAAAAGTGGTTTTTCAACACTAACACAAGTGCGAAAAGTTTTTTCCACACTAATACAAGTGCAAGAGTGGTTTCCTGCACCAACACAAGTGCGAAAAGTGGTTTTTCAACACTAACACAAGTGCGAAAGTGGTTTTTCAACACTAACACAAGTGCGAAAAGTGTTTTTTCCACAATAATACAAGTGCAAAAGTGGTTTCCTGCACCAACACAAGTGCGAAAAGTGGTTTTTCAACACTAACACAAGTGCGAAAAGTGGTTTTTCAACACTAACACAAGTGCGAAAAGTGGTTTTTCAACACTAACACAAGTGCGAAAAGTGGTTTTTCAAGACTAACACAAGTACGAAAAGTGTTTTTTCCACACTAACACAAGTACGAAAAGTGTTTTTTCCACACTAATACAAGTGCAAAAGTGGTTTCCTGGACCAACACAAGTGCGAAAAGTGGTTTTTTCAACACTAACACAAGTGCGAAAAGTGTTTTTTCCACACTAATACAAGTGCAAAAGTGGTTTCCTGCACCAACACAAGTGCGAAAAGTGGTTTTTCAACACTAACACAAGTGCAAAAAGTGGTTTTTCAACACTAACACAAGTGCGAAAAGTGGTTTTTCAACACTAATACAAGTGCAAAAAGTGTTTTTTGCACACTAATACAAGTGCAAAAGTGGTTTCCTGCACCAACACAAGTGCGAAAAGTGGTTTTTCAACACTAACACAAGTGCGAAAAGTGTTTTTTTCCACACTAATACAAGTGCAAAAGTGGTTTCCTGCACCAACACAAGTGCGAAAAGTGGTTTTTCCACACTAATACAAGTGCAAAAGTGGTTTCCTGCACCAACACAAGTGCAAAAAGTGGTTTTTCAACACTAACACATGTGCGAAAAGTGTTTTTTCCACACTAACACAAGTGCAAAAGTGGTTTCCTGCACCAACACAAGTGCGAAAAGTGGTTTTTCAACACTAACACAAGTGCGAAAAGTGGTTTTTCAACACTAACACAAGTGCGAAAAGTGTTTTTTCCACACTAATACAAGTGCAAAAGTGGGTTCCTGCACCAACACAAGTGAGAAAAGTAGTTTTTCAACACTAACACAAGTGCGAAAAGTGGTTTTTCAACACTAACACAAGTGCGAATAGTGGTTTTTCAACACTATCACAAGTGCAAAAAGTGTTTTTTCCACACTAATACAAGTGCAAAAGTGGTTTCCTGCACCAACACAAGTGCGAAAAGTGGTTTTTCAACACTAACACAAGTGCGAAAAGTGGTTTTTCAACACTAACACAAGTGCGAAAAGTGTTTTTTCCACACTAATACAAGTGCAAAAGTGGTTTCCTGCACCAACACAAGTGCGTAAAGGTGGTTTTTCAACACTAACACAAGTGCGAAAAGTGGTTTTTCAACACTAACACAAGTGCGAAAAGTGGTTTTTCCACACTAATACAAGTGCAAAAGTGGTTTCCTGCACCAACACAAGTGCGAAAAGTGGTTTTTCAACACTAACACAAGTGCGAAAAGTGGTTTTTCAACACTAACACAAGTGCGAAAAGTGTTTTTGCCACACTAATACAAGTGCAAAAGTCGTTTCCTGCACCAACACAAGTGTGAAAAGTGGTTTTTCAACACTAACACAAGTGCGAAAAGTGGTTTTTTCAACACTAACACAAGTGCGAAAAGTGTTTTTTCCACACTAATACAAGTACAAAAGTGGTTTCCTGCACCAACACAAGTGCGAAAAGTGGTTTTTCAACACTAACACAAGTGCGAAAAGTGGTTTTTCAACACTAACACAAGTGCGAAAAGTTGTTTTTCAACACTAACACAAGTGCGAAAAGTGGTTTTTCAACACTAACACAAGTGCGAAAAGTGTTTTTTCCACACTAATACAAGTGCAAAAGTGGTTTCCTGCACCAACACAAGTGCGAAAAGTGGTTTTTCAACACTAACACAAGTGCAAAAAGTGGTTTTTCAACACTGACACAAGTGCGAAAAGTGGTTTTTCAACACTAATACAAGTGCGAAAGTGTTTTTTGCACACTAATACAAGTGCGAAAAGTGGTTTTTCAACACTAACACAAGTGCGAAAAGTGTTTTTTCCACACTAATACAAGTGCAAAAGTGGGTTCCTGCACCAACACAAGTGCGAAAAGTAGTTTTACAACACTAACACAAGTGCGAAAGTGTTTTTTCCACTAATACAAGTGCAAAAGTGGTTTCCTGCACCAACACAAGTGCGAAAAGTGGTTTTTCAACACTAACACAAGTGCGAAAAGTGGTTTTTCAACACTAACACAAGTGCGAAAAGTGGTTTTTTAACACTAACACAAGTGCGAAAAGTGTTTTTTCCACACTAATACAAGTGCAAAAAGTGCTTTCCTGCACCAACACAAGTGCGAAAAGTGGTTTTTCAACACTAACACAAGTGCGAAAAGTGGTTTTTCAACACTAACACAAGTGCGAAAAGTGGTTTTTCAACACTAACACAAGTGCGAAAAGTGGTTTTTCAACACTAACACAAGTGCGAAAAGTGTTTTTTCCACACTAACACAAGTGCGAAAAGTGGTTTTTCAACACTATCACAAGTGCAAAAAGTGTTTTTTCCACACTAATACAAGTGCAAAAGTGGTTTCCTGCACCAACACAAGTGCGAAAAGTGGTTTTTCAACACTAACACAAGTGCGAAAAGTGGTTTTTCAACACTAACACAAGTGCGAAAAGTGTTTTTTCCACACTAATACAAGTGCAAAAGTGGTTTCCTGCACCAACACAAGTGCGAAAAGTGGTTTTTCAACACTAACACAAGTGCGAAAAGTGGTTTTTCAACACTAACACAAGTGCGAAAAGTGTTTTTGCCACACTAATACAAGTGCAAAAGTCGTTTCCTGCACCAACACAAGTGCGAAAAGTGGTTTTTCAACACTAACACAAGTGCGAAAAGTGGTTTTTCAACACTAACACAAGTGCGAAAAGTGTTTTTTCCACACTAATACAAGTACAAAAGTGGTTTCCTGCACCAACACAAGTGTGAAAAGTGGTTTTTCAACACTAACACAAGTGCGAAAAGTGGTTTTTCAACACTAACACAAGTGCGAAAAGTTGTTTTTCAACACTAACACAAGTGCGAAAAGTGGTTTTTCAACACTAACACAAGTGCGAAAAGTGGTTTTTCAACACTAATACAAGTGCGAAAAGTGTTTTTTGCACACTAATACAGGTGCGAAAAGTGGTTTTTCAACACTAACACAAGTGCGAAAAGTGGTTTTTCAACACTAATACAAGTGCAAAAGTGGTTTCCTGCACCAACACAAGTGCGAAAAGTGGTTTTTCCACACTAATACAAGTGCAAAAGTGGTTTCCTGCACCAACACAAGTGCAAAAAGTGGTTTTTCAACACTAACACATGTGCGAAAAGTGTTTTTTCCACACTAACACAAGTGCAAAAGTGGTTTCCTGCACCAACACAAGTGCGAAAAGTGGTTTTTCAACACTAACACAAGTGCAAAAAGTGGTTTTTCAACACTAACACATGTGCGAAAAGTGGTTTTTCAACACTAACACAAGTGCGAAAAGTGGTTTTTCAACACTAATACAAGTGCAAAAAGTGTTTTTTGCACACTAATACAAGTGCAAAAGTGGTTTCCTGCACCAACACAAGTGCGAAAAGTGGTTTTTCAACACTAACACAAGTGCGAAAAGTGTTTTTTCCACACTAATACAAGTGCAAAAGTGGTTTCCTGCACCAACACAAGTGCGAAAAGTGGTTTTTCCACACTAATACAAGTGCAAAAGTGGTTTCCTGCACCAACACAAGTGCAAAAAGTGGTTTTTCAACACTAACACATGTGCGAAAAGTGTTTTTTCCACACTAACACAAGTGCAAAAGTGGTTTCCTGCACCAACACAAGTGCGAAAAGTGGTTTTTCAACACTAACACAAGTGCGAAAAGTGGTTTTTCAACACTAACACAAGTGCGAAAAGTGTTTTTTCCACACTAATACAAGTGCAAAAGTGGGTTCCTGCACCAACACAAGTGCGAAAAGTAGTTTTTCAACACTAACACAAGTGCGAAAAGTGGTTTTTCAACACTAACACAAGTGCGAAAAGTGGTTTTTCAACACTATCACAAGTGCAAAAAGTGTTTTTTCCACACTAATACAAGTGCAAAAGTGGTTTCCTGCACCAACACAAGTGCGAAAAGTGGTTTTTCAACACTAACACAAGTGCGAAAAGTGGTTTTTCAACACTAACACAAGTGCGAAAAGTGTTTTTTCCACACTAATACAAGTGCAAAAGTGGTTTCCTGCACCAACACAAGTGCGTAAAGTGGTTTTTCAACACTAACACAAGTGCGAAAAGTGGTTTTTCAACACTAACACAAGTGCGAAAAGTGGTTTTTCCACACTAACACAAGTGCGAAAAGTGTTTTTGCCACACTAATACAAGTGCAAAAGTCGTTTCCTGCACCAACACAAGTGTGAAAAGTGGTTTTTCAACACTAACACAAGTGCGAAAAGTGGTTTTTCAACACTAACACAAGTGCGAAAAGTGTTTTTTCCACACTAATACAAGTACAAAAGTGGTTTCCTGCACCAACACAAGTGCGAAAAGTGGTTTTTCAACACTAACACAAGTGCGAAAAGTGGTTTTTCAACACTAACACAAGTGCGAAAAGTTGTTTTTCAACACTAACACAAGTGCGAAAAGTGGTTTTTCAACACTAACACAAGTGCGAAAAGTGTTTTTTTCCACACTAATACAAGTGCAAAAGTGGTTTCCTGCACCAACACAAGTGCGAAAAGTGGTTTTTCAACACTAACACAAGTGCAAAAAGTGGTTTTTCAACACTAACACAAGTGCGAAAAGTGGTTTTTCAACACTAATACAAGTGCGAAAAGTGTTTTTTGCACACTAATACAGGTGCGAAAAGTGGTTTTTCAACACTAACACAAGTGCGAAAAGTGTTTTTTCCACACTAATACAAGTGCAAAAGTGGTTTCCTGCACCAACACAAGTGCGAAAAGTGGTTTTTCAACACTAACACAAGTGTGAAAAGTGGTTTTTCAACACTAACACAAGTGCGAAAAGTGGTTTTTCAACACTAACACAAGTGCGAAAAGTGTTTTTTCAACACTAACACAAGTGCGAAAAGTGTTTTTTCCACACTAATACAAGTGCGAAAAGTGGTTTTTCAACACTAACACAAGTGCGAAAAGTGTTTTTTCCACACTAATACAAGTGCAAAAGTGGGTTCCTGCGCCAACACAAGTGCGAAAAGTAGTTTTTCAACACTAACACAAGTGCGAAAAGTGGTTTTTCAACACTAACACAAGTGCGAAAAGTGGTTTTTCAACACTATCACAAGTGCAAAAAGTGTTTTTTCCACACTAATACAAGTGCAAAAGTGGTTTCCTGCACCAACACAAGTGCGAAAAGTGGTTTTTCAACACTAACACAAGTGCGAAAAGTGGTTTTTCAACACTAACACAAGTGCGAAAAGTGTTTTTTCCACACTAATACAAGTGCAAAAGTGGTTTCCTGCACCAACACAAGTGCGAAAAGTGGTTTTTCAACACTAACAGACGTGCGAAAAGTGGTTTTTCAACACTAACACAAGTGCGAAAAGTGTTTTTTCCACACTAATACAAGTGCAAAAGTGGTTTCCTGCACCAACACAAGTGCGAAAAGTGGTTTTTCAACACTAACACAAGTGCGAAAAGTGGTTTTTCAACACTAACACAAGTGCGAAAAGTGTTTTTGCCACACTAATACAAGTGCAAAAGTAGTTTCCTGCACCAACACAAGTGCGAAAAGTGGTTTTTCAACACTAACACAAGTGCGAAAAGTGGTTTTTCAACACTAACACAAGTGCGAAAAGTGTTTGTTCCACACTAATACAAGTACAAAAGTGGTTTCCTGCACCAACACAAGTGCGAAAAGTGGTTTTTCAACACTATCACAAGTGCGAAAAGTGGTTTTTCAACACTAACACAAGTGCGAAAAGTTGTTTTTCAACACTAACACAAGTGCGAAAAGTGGTTTTTCAACACTAACACAAGTGCGAAAAGTGTTTTTTTCCACACTAATACAAGTGCAAAAGTGGTTTCCTGCACCAACACAAGTGCGAAAAGTGGTTTTTCAACACTAACCCAAGTGCAAAAAGTGGTTTTTCAACATTAACACAAGTGCGAAAAGTGGTTTTTCAACACTAATACAAGTGCGAAAAGTGTTTTTTGCACACTAATACAAGTGCAAAAGTGGTTTCCTGCACCAACACAAGTGCGAAAAGTGGTTTTTCAACACTAACACAAGTGCGAAAAGTGTTTTTTCCACACTAATACAAGGGCAAAAGTGGTTTCCTGCACAACACAAGTGCGAAAAGTGGTTTTTCAACACTAACACAAGTGCGAAAAGTGGTTTTTCAACACTATCACAAGTGCAAAAAGTGTTTTTTCCACACTAATACAAGTGCAAAAGTGGTTTCCTGCACCAACACAAGTGCGAAAAGTGGTTTTTCAACACTAACACAAGTGCGAAAAGTGGTTTTTCAACACTAACACAAGTGCAAAAAGTGGTTTTTCCACACTAATGCAAGTGCAAAAGTGGTTTCCTGCACCAACACAACTGCGAAAAGTGGTTTTTCAACACTAACACAAGTGCGAAAAGTGGTTTTTCAACACTAACACAAGTGCGAAAAGTGGTTTTTCAACACTAACACAAGTGCGAAAAGTGTTTTTTCCACACTAATACAAGTGCAAAAGTGGTTTCCTGCACCAACACAAGTGCGAAAAGTGGTTTTTCCACACTAATACAAGTGCAAAAGTGGTTTCCTGCACCAACACAAGTGCGAAAAGTGGTTTTTCAACACTAACACAAGTGCGAAAAGTGGTTTTTCAACACTAACACAAGTGCGAAAAGTGTTTTTGCCACACTAATACAAGTGCAAAAGTAGTTTCCTGCACCAACACAAGTGCGAAAAGTGGTTTTTCAACACTAACACAAGTGCGAAAAGTGGTTTTTCAACACTAACACAAGTGCGAAAAGTGTTTTTTCCACACTAATACAAGTACAAAAGTGGTTTCCTGCACCAACACAAGTGCGAAAGGTGGTTTTGCAACATTAACACAAGTGCGAAAAGTGGTTTTTCAACACTAACACAAGTGCGAAAAGTGGTTTTTCAACACTAACACAAGTGCGAAAAGTTGTTTTTCAACACTAACACAACTGCGAAAAGTGGTTTTTCAACACTAACACAAGTGGGAAAAGTGTTTTTTTCCACACTAATACAAGTGCAAAAGTGGTTTCCTGCACCAACACAAGTGCGAAAAGTGGTTTTTCAACACTAACACAAGTGCAAAAAGTGGTTTTTCAACATTAACACAAGTGCGAAAAGTGGTTTTTCAACACTAATACAAGTGCGAAAAGTGTTTTTTGCACACTAATACAAGTGCAAAAGTGGTTTCCTGCACCAACACAAGTGCGAAAAGTGGTTTTTCAACACTAACACAAGTGCGAAAAGTGTACTTTCCACACTAATACAAGGGCAAAAGTGGTTTCCTGCACAACACAAGTGCGAAAAGTGGTTTTTCAACACTAACACAAGTGTGAAAAGTGGTTTTTCAACACTAACACAAGTGCGAAAAGTGGTTTTTCAACACTATCACAAGTGCAAAAAGTGTTTTTTCCACACTAATACAAGTGCAAAAGTGGTTTCCTGCACCAACACAAGTGTGAAAAGTGGTTTTTCAACACTAACACAAGTGCGAAAAGTGGTTTTTCAACACTAACACAAGTGCGAAAAGTGTTTTTTCCACACTAATACAAGTGCAAAAGTGGTTTCCTGCACCAACACAAGTGCGAAAAGTGGTTTTTCAACACTAACACAAGTGCGAAAAGTGGTTTTTCAACACTAACACAAGTGCGAAAAGTGTTTTTTCCACACTAATACAAGTGCAAGAGTGGTTTCCTGCACCAACACAAGTGCGAAAAGTGGTTTTTCAACACTAACACAAGTGCGAAAAGTGGTTTTTCAACACTAACACAAGTGCGAAAAGTGTTTTTTCCACAATAATACAAGTGCAAAAGTGGTTTCCTGCACCAACACAAGTGCGAAAAGTGGTTTTTCAACACTAACACAAGTGCGAAAAGTGGTTTTTCAACACTAACACAAGTGCGAAAAGTGGTTTTTCAACACTAACACAAGTGCGAAAAGTGGTTTTTCAAGACTAACACAAGTACGAAAAGTGTTTTTTCCACACTAACACAAGTACGAAAAGTGTTTTTTCCACACTAATACAAGTGCAAAAGTGGTTTCCTGGACCAACACAAGTGCGAAAAGTGGTTTTTCAACACTAACACAAGTGCGAAAAGTGGTTTTTCAACACTAACACAAGTGCGAAAAGTGTTTTTTCCACACTAATACAAGTGCAAAAGTGGGTTCCTGCACCAACACAAGTGCGAAAAGTAGTTTTACAACACTAACACAAGTGCGAAAAGTGTTTTTTCCACTAATACAAGTGCAAAAGTGGTTTCCTGCACCAACACAAGTGCGAAAAGTGGTTTTTCAACACTAACACAAGTGCGAAAAGTGGTTTTTCAACACTAACACAAGTGCGAAAAGTGGTTTTTTAACACTAACACAAGTGCGAAAAGTGTTTTTTCCACACTAATACAAGTGCGAAAAGTGTTTTTTCCACACTATCACAAGTGCAAAAAGTGTTTTTTCCACACTAATACAAGTGCAAAAGTGGTTTCCTGCACCAACACAAGTGCGAAAAGTGGTTTTTCAACACTAACACAAGTGCGAAAAGTGGTTTTTCAACACTAACACAAGTGCGAAAAGTGTTTTTTCCACACTAATACAAGTGCAAAAGTGGTTTCCTGCACCAACACAAGTGCGAAAAGTGGTTTTTCAACACTAACACAAGTGCGAAAAGTGGTTTTTCAACACTAACACAAGTGCGAAAAGTGTTTTTGCCACACTAATACAAGTGCAAAAGTCGTTTCCTGCACCAACACAAGTGCGAAAAGTGGTTTTTCAACACTAACACAAGTGCGAAAAGTGGTTTTTCAACACTAACACAAGTGCGAAAAGTGTTTTTTCCACACTAATACAAGTACAAAAGTGGTTTACTGCACCAACACAAGTGCGAAAAGTGGTTTTTCAACACTAACACAAGTGCGAAAAGTGGTTTTTCAACACTAACACAAGTGCGAAAAGTGTTTTTTTCCACACTAATACAAGTGCAAAAGTGGTTTCCTGCACCAACACAAGTGCGAAAAGTGGTTTTTCAACACTAACACAAGTGCAAAAAGTGGTTTTTCAACACTAACACAAGTGCGAAAAGTGGTTTTTCAACACTAATACAAGTGCAAAAAGTGTTTTTTGCACACTAATACAAGTGCAAAAGTGGTTTCCTGCACCAACACAAGTGCGAAAAGTGGTTTTTCAACACTAGCACAAGTGCGAAAAGTGTTTTTTCCACACTAATACAAGTGCAAAAGTGGTTTCCTGCACCAACACAAGTGCGAAAAGTGGTTTTTCCACACTAATACAAGTGCAAAAGTGGTTTCCTGCACCAACACAAGTGCAAAAAGTGGTTTTTCAACACTAACACATGTGCGAAAAGTGTTTTTTCCACACTAACACAAGTGCAAAAGTGGTTTCCTGCACCAACACAAGTGCGAAATGTGGTTTTTCAACACTAACACAAGTGCGAAAAGTGGTTTTTCAACACTAACACAAGTGCGAAAAGTGTTTTTTCCACACTAATACAAGTGCAAAAGTGGGTTCCTGCACCAACACAAGTGAGAAAAGTAGTTTTTCAACACTAACACAAGTGCGAAAAGTGGTTTTTCAACACTAACACAAGTGCGAATAGTGGTTTTTCAACACTATCACAAGTGCAAAAAGTGTTTTTTCCACACTAATACAAGTGCAAAAGTGGTTTCCTGCACCAACACAAGTGCGAAAAGTGGTTTTTCAACACTAACACAAGTGCGAAAAGTGGTTTTTCAACACTAACACAAGTGCGAAAAGTGTTTTTTCCACACTAATACAAGTGCAAAAGTGGTTTCCTGCACCAACACAAGTGCGTAAAGTGGTTTTTCAACACTAACACAAGTGCGAAAAGTGGTTTTTCAACACTAACACAAGTGCGAAAAGTGGTTTTTCCACACTAATACAAGTGCAAAAGTGGTTTCCTGCACCAACACAAGTGCGAAAAGTGGTTTTTCAACACTAACACAAGTGCGAAAAGTGGTTTTTCAACACTAACACAAGTGCGAAAAGTGTTTTTGCCACACTAATACAAGTGCAAAAGTCGTTTCCTGCACCAACACAAGTGTGAAAAGTGGTTTTTCAACACTAACACAAGTGCGAAAAGTGGTTTTTCAACACTAACACAAGTGCGAAAAGTGTTTTTTCCACACTAATACAAGTACAAAAGTGGTTTCCTGCACCAACACAAGTGCGAAAAGTGGTTTTTCAACACTAACACAAGTGCGAAAAGTGGTTTTTCAACACTAACACAAGTGCGAAAAGTTGTTTTTCAACACTAACACAAGTGCAAAAAGTGGTTTTTCAACACTAACACAAGTGCGAAAAGTGTTTTTTTCCACACTAATACAAGTGCAAAAGTGATTTCCTGCACCAACACAAGTGCGAAAAGTGGTTTTTCAACACTAACACAAGTGCAAAAAGTGGTTTTTCAACACTAACACAAGTGCGAAAAGTGGTTTTTCAACACTAATACAAGTGCGAAAAGTGTTTTTTGCACACTAATACAAGTGCGAAAAGTGGTTTTTCAACACTAACACAAGTGCGAAAAGTGTTTTTTCCACACTAATACAAGTGCAAAAGTGGTTTCCTGCACCAACACAAGTGCGAAAAGTGGTTTTTCAACACTAACACAAGTGTGAAAAGTGGTTTTTCAACACTAACACAAGTGCGAAAAGTGGTTTTTCAACACTAACACAAGTGCGAAAAGTGTTTTTTCAACACTAACACAAGTGCGAAAAGTGTTTTTTCCACACTAATACAAGTGCGAAAAGTGGTTTTTCAACACTAACACAAGTGCGAAAAGTGTTTTTTCCACACTAATACAAGTGCAAAAGTGGGTTCCTGCACCAACACAAGTGCGAAAAGTAGTTTTTCAACACTAACACAAGTGCGAAAAGTGGTTTTTCAACACTAACACAAGTGCGAAAAGTGGTTTTTCAACACTATCACAAGTGCAAAAAGTGTTTTTTCCACACTAATACAAGTGCAAAAGTGGTTTCCTGCACCAACACAAGTGCGAAAAGTGGTTTTTCAACACTAACACAAGTGCGAAAAGTGGTTTTTCAACACTAACACAAGTGCGAAAAGTGTTTTTTCCACACTAATACAAGTGCAAAAGTGGTTTCCTGCACCAACACAAGTGCGAAAAGTGGTTTTTCAACACTAACAGAAGTGCGAAAAGTGGTTTTTCAACACTAACACAAGTGCGAAAAGTTGTTTTTCAACACTAACACAAGTGCGAAAAGTGGTTTTTCAACACTAACACAAGTGCGAAAAGTGTTTTTTTCCACACTAATACAAGTGCAAAAGTGGTTTCCTGCACCAACACAAGTGCGAAAAGTGGTTTTTCAACACTAACACAAGTGCAAAAAGTGGTTTTTCAACACTAACACAAGTGCGAAAAGTGGTTTTTCAACACTAATACAAGTGCAAAAAGTGTTTTTTGCACACTAATACAAGTGCAAAAGTGGTTTCCTGCACCAACACAAGTGCGAAAAGTGGTTTTTCAACACTAGCACAAGTGCGAAAAGTGTTTTTTCCACACTAATACAAGTGCAAAAGTGGTTTCCTGCACCAACACAAGTGCGAAAAGTGGTTTTTCCACACTAATACAAGTGCAAAAGTGGTTTCCTGCACCAACACAAGTGCAAAAAGTGGTTTTTCAACACTAACACATGTGCGAAAAGTGTTTTTTCCACACTAACACAAGTGCAAAAGTGGTTTCCTGCACCAACACAAGTGCGAAAAGTGGTTTTTCAACACTAACACAAGTGCGAATAGTGGTTTTTCAACACTATCACAAGTGCAAAAAGTGTTTTTTCCACACTAATACAAGTGCAAAAGTGGTTTCCTGCACCAACACAAGTGCGAAAAGTGGTTTTTCAACACTAACACAAGTGCGAAAAGTGGTTTTTCAACACTAACACAAGTGCGAAAAGTGTTTTTTCCACACTAATACAAGTGCAAAAGTGGTTTCCTGCACCAACACAAGTGCGTAAAGTGGTTTTTCAACACTAACACAAGTGCGAAAAGTGGTTTTTCAACACTAACACAAGTGCGAAAAGTGGTTTTTCCACACTAATACAAGTGCAAAAGTGGTTTCCTGCACCAACACAAGTGCGAAAAGTGGTTTTTCAACACTAACACAAGTGCGAAAAGTGGTTTTTCAACACTAACACAAGTGCGAAAAGTGTTTTTGCCACACTAATACAAGTGCAAAAGTCGTTTCCTGCACCAACACAAGTGTGAAAAGTGGTTTTTCAACACTAACACAAGTGCGAAAAGTGGTTTTTCAACACTAACACAAGTGCGAAAAGTGTTTTTTCCACACTAATACAAGTACAAAAGTGGTTTCCTGCACCAACACAAGTGCGAAAAGTGGTTTTTCAACACTAACACAAGTGCGAAAAGTGGTTTTTCAACACTAACACAAGTGCGAAAAGTTGTTTTTCAACACTAACACAAGTGCAAAAAGTGGTTTTTCAACACTAACACAAGTGCGAAAAGTGTTTTTTTCCACACTAATACAAGTGCAAAAGTGGTTTCCTGCACCAACACAAGTGCGAAAAGTGGTTTTTCAACACTAACACAAGTGCAAAAAGTGGTTTTTCAACACTAACACAAGTGCGAAAAGTGGTTTTTCAACACTGATACAAGTTCGAAAAGTGTTTTTTGCACACTAATACAAGTGCGAAAAGTGGTTTTTCAACACTAACACAAGTGCGAAAAGTGTTTTTTCCACACTAATACAAGTGCAAAAGTGGTTTCCTGCACCAACACAAGTGCGAAAAGTGGTTTTTCAACACTAACACAAGTGTGAAAAGTGGTTTTTCAACACTAACACAAGTGCGAAAAGTGGTTTTTCAACACTAACACAAGTGCGAAAAGTGTTTTTTCAACACTAACACAAGTGCGAAAAGTGTTTTTTCCACACTAATACAAGTGCGAAAAGTGGTTTTTCAACACTAACACAAGTGCGAAAAGTGTTTTTTCCACACTAATACAAGTGCAAAAGTGGGTTCCTGCACCAACACAAGTGCGAAAAGTAGTTTTTCAACACTAACACAAGTGCGAAAAGTGGTTTTTCAACACTAACACAAGTGCGAAAAGTGGTTTTTCAACACTATCACAAGTGCAAAAAGTGTTTTTTCCACACTAATACAAGTGCAAAAGTGGTTTCCTGCACCAACACAAGTGCGAAAAGTGGTTTTTCAACACTAACACAAGTGCGAAAAGTGGTTTTTCAACACTAACACAAGTGCGAAAAGTGTTTTTTCCACACTAATACAAGTGCAAAAGTGGTTTCCTGCACCAACACAAGTGCGAAAAGTGGTTTTTCAACACTAACAGAAGTGCGAAAAGTGGTTTTTCAACACTAACACAAGTGCGAAAAGTGTTTTTTCCACACTAATACAAGTGCAAAAGTGGTTTCCTGCACCAACACAAGTGCGAAAAGTGGTTTTTCAACACTAACACAAGTGCGAAAAGTGGTTTTTCAACACTAACACAAGTGCGAAAAGTGTTTTTGCCACACTAATACAAGTGCAAAAGTAGTTTCCTGCACCAACACAAGTGCGAAAAGTGGTTTTTCAACACTAACACAAGTGCGAAAAGTGGTTTTTCAACACTAACACAAGTGCGAAAAGTGTTTGTTCCACACTAATACAAGTACAAAATTGGTTTCCTGCACCAACACAAGTGCGAAAAGTGGTTTTTCAACACTATCACAAGTGCGAAAAGTGGTTTTTCAACACTAACACAAGTGCGAAAAGTTGTTTTTCAACACTAACACAAGTGCGAAAAGTGGTTTTTCAACACTAACACAAGTGCGAAAAGTGTTTTTTTCCACACTAATACAAGTGAAAAAGTGGTTTCCTGCACCAACACAAGTGCGAAAAGTGGTTTTTCAACACTAACACAAGTGCAAAAAGTGGTTTTTCAACATTAACACAAGTGCGAAAAGTGGTTTTTCAACACTAATACAAGTGCGAAAAGTGTTTTTTGCACACTAATACAAGTGCAAAAGTGGTTTCCTGCACCAACACAAGTGCGAAAAGTGGTTTTTCAACACTAACACAAGTGCGAAAAGTGTTTTTTCCACACTAATACAAGGGCAAAAGTGGTTTCCTGCACAACACAAGTGCGAAAAGTGGTTTTTCAACACTAACACAAGTGCGAAAAGTGGTTTTTCAACACTATCACAAGTGCAAAAAGTGTTTTTTCCACACTAATACAAGTGCAAAAGTGGTTTCCTGCACCAACACAAGTGCGAAAAGTGGTTTTTCAACACTAACACAAGTGCGAAAAGTGGTTTTTCAACACTAATACAAGTGCGAAAAGTGTTTTTTGCACACTAATACAGGTGCGAAAAGTGGTTTTTCAACACTAACACAAGTGCGAAAAGTGTTTTTTCCACACTAAAACAAGTGCAAAAGTGGTTTCCTGCACCAACACAAGTGCGAAAAGTGGTTTTTCAACACTAACACAAGTGTGAAAAGTGGTTTTTCAACACTAACACAAGTGCGAAAAGTGGTTTTTCAACACTAACACAAGTGCGAAAAGTGTTTTTTCAACACTAACACAAGTGCGAAAAGTGTTTTTTCCACACTAATACAAGTGCGAAAAGTGGTTTTTCAACACTAACACAAGTGCGAAAAGTGTTTTTTCCACACTAATACAAGTGCAAAAGTGGGTTCCTGCACCAACACAAGTGCGAAAAGTAGTTTTTCAACACTAACACAAGTGCGAAAAGTGGTTTTTCAACACTAACACAAGTGCGAAAAGTGGTTTTTCAACACTATCACAAGTGCAAAAAGTGTTTTTTCCACACTAATACAAGTGCAAAAGTGGTTTCCTGCACCAACACAAGTGCGAAAAGTGGTTTTTCAACACTAACACAAGTGCGAAAAGTGGTTTTTCAACACTAACACAAGTGCGAAAAGTGTTTTTTCCACACTAATACAAGTGCAAAAGTGGTTTCCTGCACCAACACAAGTGCGAAAAGTGGTTTTTCAACACTAACAGAAGTGCGAAAAGTGGTTTTTCAACACTAACACAAGTGCGAAAAGTGTTTTTTCCACACTAATACAAGTGCAAAAGTGGTTTCCTGCACCAACACAAGTGCGAAAAGTGGTTTTTCAACACTAACACAAGTGCGAAAAGTGGTTTTTCAACACTAACACAAGTGCGAAAAGTGTTTTTGCCACACTAATACAAGTGCAAAAGTAGTTTCCTGCACCAACACAAGTGCGAAAAGTGGTTTTTCAACACTAACACAAGTGCGAATAGTGGTTTTTCAACACTAACACAAGTGCGAAAAGTGTTTGTTCCACACTAATACAAGTACAAAAGTGGTTTCCTGCACCAACACAAGTGCGAAAAGTGGTTTTTCAACACTATCACAAGTGCGAAAAGTGGTTTTTCAACACTAACACAAGTGCGAAAAGTTGTTTTTCAACACTAACACAAGTGCGAAAAGTGGTTTTTCAACACTAACATAAGTGCGAAAAGTGTTTTTTTCCACACTAATACAAGTGCAAAAGTGGTTTCCTGCACCAACACAAGTGCGAAAAGTGGTTTTTCAACACTAACACAAGTGCAAAAAGTGGTTTTTCAACATTAACACAAGTGCGAAAAGTGGTTTTTCAACACTAATACAAGTGCGAAAAGTGTTTTTTGCACACTAATACAAGTGCAAAAGTGGTTTCCTGCACCAACACAAGTGCGAAAAGTGGTTTTTCAACACTAACACAAGTGCGAAAAGTGTTTTTTCCACACTAATACAAGGGCAAAAGTGGTTTCCTGCACAACACAAGTGCGAAAAGTGGTTTTTCAACACTAACACAAGTGCGAAAAGTGGTTTTTCAACACTATCACAAGTGCAAAAAGTGTTTTTTCCACACTAATACAAGTGCAAAAGTGGTTTCCTGCACCAACACAAGTGCGAAAAGTGGTTTTTCAACACTAACACAAGTGCGAAAAGTGGTTTTTCAACACTAACACAAGTGCGAAAAGTGGTTTTTCAACACTAACACAAGTGCGAAAAGTTGTTTTTCAACACTAACACAACTGCGAAAAGTGGTTTTTCAACACTAACACAAGTGCGAAAAGTGTTTTTTTCCACACTAATACAAGTGCAAAAGTGGTTTCCTGCACCAACACAAGTGCGAAAAGTGGTTTTTCAACACTAACACAAGTGCAAAAAGTGGTTTTTCAACATTAACACAAGTGCGAAAAGTGGTTTTTCAACACTAATACAAGTGCGAAAAGTGTTTTTTGCACACTAATACAAGTGCAAAAGTGGTTTCCTGCACCAACACAAGTGCGAAAAGTGGTTTTTCAACACTAACACAAGTGTGAAAAGTGGTTTTTCAACACTAACACAAGTGCGAAAAGTGGTTTTTCAACACTATCACAAGTGCAAAAAGTGTTTTTTCCACACTAATACAAGTGCAAAAGTGGTTTCCTGCACCAACACAAGTGCGAAAAGTGGTTTTTCAACACTAACACAAGTGCGAAAAGTGGTTTTTCAACACTAACACAAGTGCGAAAAGTGTTTTTTCCACACTAATACAAGTGCAAAAGTGGTTTCCTGCACCAACACAAGTGCGAAAAGTGGTTTTTCAACACTAACACAAGTGCGAAAAGTGGTTTTTCAACACTAACACAAGTGCGAAAAGTGTTTTTTCCACACTAATACAAGTGCAAGAGTGGTTTCCTGCACCAACACAAGTGCGAAAAGTGGTTTTTCAACACTAACACAAGTGCGAAAAGTGGTTTTTCAACACTAACACAAGTGCGAAAAGTGTTTTTTCCACAATAATACAAGTGCAAAAGTGGTTTCCTGCACCAACACAAGTGCGAAAAGTGGTTTTTCAACACTAACACAAGTGCGAAAAGTGGTTTTTCAACACTAACACAAGTGCGAAAAGTGGTTTTTCAACACTAACACAAGTGCGAAAAGTGGTTTTTCAAGACTAACACAAGTACGAAAAGTGTTTTTTCCACACTAACACAAGTACGAAAAGTGTTTTTTCCACACTAATACAAGTGCAAAAGTGGTTTCCTGGACCAACACAAGTGCGAAAAGTGGTTTTTCAACACTAACACAAGTGCGAAAAGTGGTTTTTCAACACTAACACAAGTGCGAAAAGTGTTTTTTCCACACTAATACAAGTGCAAAAGTGGGTTCCTGCACCAACACAAGTGCGAAAAGTAGTTTTACAACACTAACACAAGTGCGAAAAGTGTTTTTTCCACTAATACAAGTGCAAAAGTGGTTTCCTGCACCAACACAAGTGCGAAAAGTGGTTTTTCAACACTAACACAAGTGCGAAAAGTGGTTTTTCAACACTAACACAAGTGCGAAAAGTGGTTTTTTAACACTAACACAAGTGCGAAAAGTGTTTTTTCCACACTAATACAAGTGCGAAAAGTGTTTTTTCCACACTATCACAAGTGCAAAAAGTGTTTTTTCCACACTAATACAAGTGCAAAAGTGGTTTCCTGCACCAACACAAGTGCGAAAAGTGGTTTTTCAACACTAACACAAGTGCGAAAAGTGGTTTTTCAACACTAACACAAGTGCGAAAAGTGTTTTTTCCACACTAATACAAGTGCAAAAGTGGTTTCCTGCACCAACACAAGTGCGAAAAGTGGTTTTTCAACACTAACACAAGTGCGAAAAGTGGTTTTTCAACACTAACACAAGTGCGAAAAGTGTTTTTGCCACACTAATACAAGTGCAAAAGTCGTTTCCTGCACCAACACAAGTGCGAAAAGTGGTTTTTCAACACTAACACAAGTGCGAAAAGTGGTTTTTCAACACTAACACAAGTGCGAAAAGTGTTTTTTCCACACTAATACAAGTACAAAAGTGGTTTGCTGCACCAACACAAGTGCGAAAAGTGGTTTTTCAACACTAACACAAGTGCGAAAAGTGGTTTTTCAACACTAACACAAGTGCGAAAAGTTGTTTTTCAACACTAACACAAGTGCGAAAAGTGGTTTTTCAACACTAACACAAGTGCGAAAAGTGTTTTTTTCCACACTAATACAAGTGCAAAAGTGGTTTCCTGCACCAACACAAGTGCGAAAAGTGGTTTTTCAACACTAACACAAGTGCAAAAAGTGGTTTTTCAACACTAACACAAGTGCGAAAAGTGGTTTTTCAACACTAATACAAGTGCGAAAAGTGTTTTTTGCACACTAATACAAGTGCGAAAAGTGGTTTTTCAACACTAACACAAGTGCGAAAAGTGTTTTTTCCACACTAATACAAGTGCAAAAGTGGTTTCC
Organism: Myxine glutinosa; assembly: GCF_964187855.1. Taxonomy (NCBI): domain Eukaryota; kingdom Metazoa; phylum Chordata; class Myxini; order Myxiniformes; family Myxinidae; genus Myxine; species Myxine glutinosa. Next base: position 60,515 of record NW_027618036.1, on the reverse strand, counting down.
TGCACCAACACAAGTGCGAAAAGTGGTTTTTCAACACTAACACAAGTGTGAAAAGTGGTTTTTCAACACTAACACAAGTGCGAAAAGTGGTTTTTCAACACTAACACAAGTGCGAAAAGTGTTTTTTCAACACTAACACAAGTGCGAAAAGTGTTTTTTCCACACTAATACAAGTGCGAAAAGTGGTTTTTCAACACTAACACAAGTGCGAAAAGTGTTTTTTCCACACTAATACAAGTGCAAAAGTGGGTTCCTGCACCAACACAAGTGCGAAAAGTAGTTTTTCAACACTAACACAAGTGCGAAAAGTGGTTTTTCAACACTAACACAAGTGCGAAAAGTGGTTTTTCAACACTATCACAAGTGCAAAAAGTGTTTTTTCCACACTAATACAAGTGCAAAAGTGGTTTCCTGCACCAACACAAGTGCGAAAAGTGGTTTTTCAACACTAACACAAGTGCGAAAAGTGGTTTTTCAACACTAACACAAGTGCGAAAAGTGTTTTTTCCACACTAATACAAGTGCAAAAGTGGTTTCCTGCACCAACACAAGTGCGAAAAGTGGTTTTTCAACACTAACAGAAGTGCGAAAAGTGGTTTTTCAACACTAACACAAGTGCGAAAAGTGTTTTTTCCACACTAATACAAGTGCAAAAGTGGTTTCCTGCACCAACACAAGTGCGAAAAGTGGTTTTTCAACACTAACACAAGTGCGAAAAGTGGTTTTTCAACACTAACACAAGTGCGAAAAGTGTTTTTGCCACACTAATACAAGTGCAAAAGTAGTTTCCTGCACCAACGCAAGTGCGAAAAGTGGTTTTTCAACACTAACACAAGTGCGAAAAGTGGTTTTTCAACACTAACACAAGTGCGAAAAGTGTTTGTTCCACACTAATACAAGTACAAAATTGGTTTCCTGCACCAACACAAGTGCGAAAAGTGGTTTTTCAACACTATCACAAGTGCGAAAAGTGGTTTTTCAACACTAACACAAGTGCGAAAAGTTGTTTTTCAACACTAACACAAGTGCGAAAAGTGGTTTTTCAACACTAACACAAGTGCGAAAAGTGTTTTTTTCCACACTAATACAAGTGCAAAAGTGGTTTCCTGCACCAACACAAGTGCGAAAAGTGGTTTTTCAACACTAACACAAGTGCAAAAAGTGGTTTTTCAACATTAACACAAGTGCGAAAAGTGGTTTTTCAACACTAATACAAGTGCGAAAAGTGTTTTTTGCACACTAATACAAGTGCAAAAGTGGTTTCCTGCACCAACACAAGTGCGAAAAGTGGTTTTTCAACACTAACACAAGTGCGAAAAGTGTTTTTTCCACACTAATACAAGGGCAAAAGTGGTTTCCTGCACAACACAAGTGCGAAAAGTGGTTTTTCAACACTAACACAAGTGCGAAAAGTGGTTTTTCAACACTATCACAAGTGCAAAAAGTGTTTTTTCCACACTAATACAAGTGCAAAAGTGGTTTCCTGCACCAACACAAGTGCGAAAAGTGGTTTTTCAACACTAACACAAGTGCGAAAAGTGGTTTTTCAACACTAACACAAGTGCGAAAAGTGGTTTTTCCACACTAATGCAAGTGCAAAAGTGGTTTCCTGCACCAACACAAGTGGAAAAGTGGTTTTTCAACACTAACACAAGTGCGAAAAGTGGTTTTTCAACACTAACACAAGTGCGAAAAGTGGTTTTTCAACACTAACACAAGTGCGAAAAGTGTTTTTTCCACACTAATACAAGTGCAAAAGTGGTTTCCTGCACCAACACAAGTGCGAAAAGTGGTTTTTCCACACTAATACAAGTGCAAAAGTGGTTTCCTGCACCAACACAAGTGCGAAAAGTGGTTTTTCAACACTAACACAAGTGCGAAAAGTGGTTTTTCAACACTAACACAAGTGCGAAAAGTGTTTTTGCCACACTAATACAAGTGCAAAAGTAGTTTCCTGCACCAACACAAGTGCGAAAAGTGGTTTTTCAACACTAACACAAGTGCGAAAAGTGGTTTTTCAACACTAACACAAGTGCGAAAAGTGTTTTTTCCACACTAATACAAGTACAAAAGTGGTTTCCTGCACCAACACAAGTGCGAAAAGTGGTTTTTCAACACTAACACAAGTGCGAAAAGTGGTTTTTCAACACTAACACAAGTGCGAAAAGTTGTTTTTCAACACTAACACAACTGCGAAAAGTGGTTTTTCAACACTAACACAAGTGCGAAAAGTGTTTTTTTCCACACTAATACAAGTGCAAAAGTGGTTTCCTGCACCAACACAAGTGCGAAAAGTGGTTTTTCAACACTAACACAAGTGCAAAAAGTGGTTTTTCAACATTAACACAAGTGCGAAAAGTGGTTTTTCAACACTAATACAAGTGCGAAAAGTGTTTTTTGCACACTAATACAAGTGCAAAAGTGGTTTCCTGCACCAACACAAGTGCGAAAAGTGGTTTTTCAACACTAACACAAGTGCGAAAAGTGTTTTTTCCACACTAATACAAGGGCAAAAGTGGTTTCCTGCACAACACAAGTGCGAAAAGTGGTTTTTCAACACTAACACAAGTGCGAAAAGTGGTTTTTCAACACTAACACAAGTGCGAAAAGTGGTTTTTCAACACTATCACAAGTGCAAAAAGTGTTTTTTCCACACTAATACAAGTGCAAAAGTGGTTTCCTGCACCAACACAAGTGCGAAAAGTGGTTTTTCAACACTAACACAAGTGCGAAAAGTGGTTTTTCAACACTAACACAAGTGCTAAAAGTGGTTTTTCCACACTAATGCAAGTGCAAAAGTGGTTTCCTGCACCAACACAAGTGCGAAAAGTGGTTTTTCAACACTAACACAAGTGCGAAAAGTGGTTTTTCAACACTAACACAAGTGCGAAAAGTGGTTTTTCAACACTAACACAAGTGCGAAAAGTGTTTTTTCCACACTAATACAAGTGCAAAAGTGGTTTCCTGCACCAACACAAGTGCGAAAAGTGGTTTTTCAACACTAACACAAGTGCGAAAAGTGGTTTTTCAACACTAACACAAGTGCGAAAAGTGTTTTTTCCACACTAATACAAGTGCAAGAGTGGTTTCCTGCACCAACACAAGTGCGAAAAGTGGTTTTTCAACACTAACACAAGTGCGAAAAGTGGTTTTTCAACACTAACACAAGTGCGAAAAGTGTTTTTTCCACAATAATACAAGTGCAAAAGTGGTTTCCTGCACCAACACAAGTGCGAAAAGTGGTTTTTCAACACTAACACAAGTGCGAAAAGTGGTTTTTCAACACTAACACAAGTGCGAAAAGTGGTTTTTCAACACTAACACAAGTGCGAAAAGTGGTTTTTCAAGACTAACACAAGTACGAAAAGTGTTTTTTCCACACTAACACAAGTACGAAAAGTGTTTTTTCCACACTAATACAAGTGCAAAAGTGGTTTCCTGGACCAACACAAGTGCGAAAAGTGGTTTTTCAACACTAACACAAGTGCGAAAAGTGGTTTTTCAACACTAACACAAGTGCGAAAAGTGTTTTTTCCACACTAATACAAGTGCAAAAGTGGGTTCCTGCACCAACACAAGTGCGAAAAGTAGTTTTACAACACTAACACAAGTGCGAAAAGTGTTTTTTCCACTAATACAAGTGCAAAAGTGGTTTCCTGCACCAACACAAGTGCGAAAAGTGGTTTTTCAACACTAACACAAGTGCGAAAAGTGGTTTTTCAACACTAACACAAGTGCGAAAAGTGGTTTTTTAACACTAACACAAGTGCGAAAAGTGTTTTTTCCACACTAATACAAGTGCAAAAGTGCTTTCCTGCACCAACACAAGTGCGAAAAGTGGTTTTTCAACACTAACACAAGTGCGAAAAGTGGTTTTTCAACACTAACACAAGTGCGAAAAGTGGTTTTTCAACACTAACACAAGTGCGAAAAGTGGTTTTTCAACACTAACACAAGTGCGAAAAGTGGTTTTTCAACACTAACACAAGTGCGAAAAGTGTTTTTTCCACACTAACACAAGTGCGAAAAGTGGTTTTTCAACACTATCACAAGTGCAAAAAGTGTTTTTTCCACACTAATACAAGTGCAAAAGTGGTTTCCTGCACCAACACAAGTGCGAAAAGTGGTTTTTCAACACTAACACAAGTGCGAAAAGTGGTTTTTCAACACTAACACAAGTGCGAAAAGTGTTTTTTTCCACACTAATACAAGTGCAAAAGTGGTTTCCTGCACCAACACAAGTGCGAAAAGTGGTTTTTCAACACTAACACAAGTGCAAAAAGTGGTTTTTCAACACTAACACAAGTGCGAAAAGTGGTTTTTCAACACTAATACAAGTGCGAAAAGTGTTTTTTGCACACTAATACAAGTGCGAAAAGTGGTTTTTCAACACTAACACAAGTGCGAAAAGTGTTTTTTCCACACTAATACAAGTGCAAAAGTGGTTTCCTGCACCAACACAAGTGCGAAAAGTGGTTTTTCAACACTAACACAAGTGTGAAAAGTGGTTTTTCAACACTAACACAAGTGCGAAAAGTGGTTTTTCAACACTAACACAAGTGCGAAAAGTGTTTTTTCAACACTAACACAAGTGCGAAAAGTGTTTTTTCCACACTAATACAAGTGCGAAAAGTGGTTTTTCAACACTAACACAAGTGCGAAAAGTGTTTTTTCCACACTAATACAAGTGCAAAAGTGGGTTCCTGCACCAACACAAGTGCGAAAAGTAGTTTTTCAACACTAACACAAGTGCGAAAAGTGGTTTTTCAACACTAACACAAGTGCGAAAAGTGGTTTTTCAACACTATCACAAGTGCAAAAAGTGTTTTTTCCACACTAATACAAGTGCAAAAGTGGTTTCCTGCACCAACACAAGTGCGAAAAGTGGTTTTTCAACACTAACACAAGTGCGAAAAGTGGTTTGTCAACACTAACACAAGTGCGAAAAGTGTTTTTTCCACACTAATACAAGTGCAAAAGTGGTTTCCTGCACCAACACAAGTGCGAAAAGTGGTTTTTCAACACTAACAGAAGTGCGAAAAGTGGTTTTTCAACACTAACACAAGAAGCGAAAAGTGTTTTTTCCACACTAATACAAGTGCAAAAGTGGTTTCCTGCACCAACACAAGTGCGAAAAGTGGTTTTTCAACACTAACACAAGTGCGAAAAGTGGTTTTTCAACACTAACACAAGTGCGAAAAGTGTTTTTGCCACACTAATACAAGTGCAAAAGTAGTTTCCTGCACCAACACAAGTGCGAAAAGTGGTTTTTCAACACTAACACAAGTGCGAAAAGTGGTTTTTCAACACTAACACAAGTGCGAAAAGTGTTTGTTCCACACTAATACAAGTACAAAAGTGGTTTCCTGCACCAACACAAGTGCGAAAAGTGGTTTTTCAACACTATCACAAGTGCGAAAAGTGGTTTTTCAACACTAACACAAGTGCGAAAAGTTGTTTTTCAACACTAACACAAGTGCGAAAAGTGGTTTTTCAACACTAACACAAGTGCGAAAAGTGTTTTTTTCCACACTAATACAAGTGCAAAAGTGGTTTCCTGCACCAACACAAGTGCGAAAAGTGGTTTTTCAACACTAACACAAGTGCAAAAAGTGGTTTTTCAACATTAACACAAGTGCGAAAAGTGGTTTTTCAACACTAATACAAGTGCGAAAAGTGTTTTTTGCACACTAATACAAGTGCAAAAGTGGTTTCCTGCACCAACACAAGTGCGAAAAGTGGTTTTTCAACACTAACACAAGTGCGAAAAGTGTTTTTTCCACACTAATACAAGGGCAAAAGTGGTTTCCTGCACAACACAAGTGCGAAAAGTGGTTTTTCAACACTAACACAAGTGCGAAAAGTGGTTTTTCAACACTATCACAAGTGCAAAAAGTGTTTTTTCCACACTAATACAAGTGCAAAAGTGGTTTCCTGCACCAACACAAGTGCGAAAAGTGGTTTTTCAACACTAACACAAGTGCGAAAAGTGGTTTTTCAACACTAACACAAGTGTGAAAAGTGGTTTTTCCACACTAATGCAAGTGCAAAAGTGGTTTCCTGCACCAACACAAGTGCGAAAAGTGGTTTTTCAACACTAACACAAGTGCGAAAAGTGGTTTTTCAACACTAACACAAGTGCGAAAAGTGGTTTTTCAACACTAACACAAGTGCGAAAAGTGTTTTTTCCACACTAATACAAGTGCAAAAGTGGTTTCCTGCACCAACACAAGTGCGAAAAGTGGTTTTTCCACACTAATACAAGTGCAAAAGTGGTTTCCTGCACCAACACAAGTGCGAAAAGTGGTTTTTCAACACTAACACAAGTGCGAAAAGTGGTTTTTCAACACTAACACAAGTGCGAAAAGTGTTTTTGCCACACTAATACAAGTGCAAAAGTAGTTTCCTGCACCAACACAAGTGCGAAAAGTGGTTTTTCAACACTAACACAAGTGCGAAAAGTGGTTTTTCAACACTAACACAAGTGCGAAAAGTGTTTTTTCCACACTAATACAAGTACAAAAGTGGTTTCCTGCACCAACACAAGTGCGAAAAGTGGTTTTTCAACACTAACACAAGTGCGAAAAGTGGTTTTTCAACACCAACACAAGTGCGAAAAGTTGTTTTTCAACACTAACACAAGTGCGAAAAGTGGTTTTTCAACACTAACACAAGTGCGAAAAGTGCTTTTTTCCACACTAATACAAGTGCAAAAGTGGTTTCCTGCACCAACACAAGTGCGAAAAGTGGTTTTTCAACACTAACACAAGTGCAAAAAGTGGTTTTTCAACATTAACACAAGTGCGAAAAGTGGTTTTTCAACACTAATACAAGTGCGAAAAGTGTTTTTTGCACACTAATACAAGTGCAAAAGTGGTTTCCTGCACCAACACAAGTGCGAAAAGTGGTTTTTCAACACTAACACAAGTGCGAAAAGTGTTTTTTCCACACTAATACAAGGGCAAAAGTGGTTTCCTGCACAACACAAGTGCGAAAAGTGGTTTTTCAACACTAACACAAGTGCGAAAAGTGGTTTTTCAACACTAACACAAGTGCGAAAAGTGGTTTTTCAACACTATCACAAGTGCAAAAAGTGTTTTTTCCACACTAATACAAGTGCAAAAGTGGTTTCCTGCACCAACACAAGTGCGAAAAGTGGTTTTTCAACACTAACACAAGTGCGAAAAGTGGTTTTTCAACACTAACACAAGTGCGAAAAGTGGTTTTCCACACTAATGCAAGTGCAAAAGTGGTTTCCTGCACCAACACAAGTGCGAAAAGTGGTTTTTCAACACTAACACAAGTGCGAAAAGTGGTTTTTCAACACTAACACAAGTGCGAAAAGTGGTTTTTCAACACTAACACAAGTGCGAAAAGTGTTTTTTCCACACTAATACAAGTGCAAAAGTGGTTTCCTGCACCAACACAAGTGCGAAAAGTGGTTTTTCAACACTAACACAAGTGCGAAAAGTGGTTTTTCAACACTAACACAAGTGCGAAAAGTGTTTTTTCCACACTAATACAAGTGCAAGAGTGGTTTCCTGCACCAACACAAGTGCGAAAAGTAGTTTTTCAACACTAACACAAGTGCGAAAAGTGGTTTTTCAACACTAACACAAGTGCGAAAAGTGTTTTTTCCACAATAATACAAGTGCAAAAGTGGTTTCCTGCACCAACACAAGTGCGAAAAGTGTTTTTTCCACACTAACACAAGTGCGAAAAGTGGTTTTTCAACACTAACACAAGTGCGAAAAGTGGTTTTTCAACACTAACACAAGTGCGAAAAGTGTTTTTTCCACACTAATACAAGTGCAAAAGTGGTTTCCTGCACCAACACAAGTGCGAAAAGTGGTTTTTCAACACTAACACAAGTGCGAAAAGTGGTTTTTCAACACTAACACAAGTGCGAAAAGTGGTTTTTCAACACTAACACAAGTGCGAAAAGTGTTTTTTCCACACTAATACAAGTGCAAAAGTGGTTTCCTGCACCAACACAAGTGCGAAAAGTGGTTTTTCAACACTAACACAAGTGCGAAAAGTGGTTTTTCAACACTAACACAAGTGCGAAAAGTGTTTTTTCCACACTAATACAAGTGCAAAAGTGGTTTCCTGCACCAACACAAGTGCGAAAAGTGGTTTTTCAACACTAACACAAGTGCGAAAAGTGGTTTTTCAACACTAACACAAGTGCGAAAAGTGGTTTTTCAACACTAACACAAGTGCGAAAAGTGTTTTTTCCACACTAATACAAGTGCAAAAGTGGTTTCCTGCACCAACACAAGTGCGAAAAGTGGTTTTTCAACACTAACACAAGTGCGAAAAGTGGTTTTTCAACACTAACACAAGTGCGAAAAGTGTTTTTTCCACACTAATACAAGTGCAAGAGTGGTTTCCTGCACCAACACAAGTGCGAAAAGTGGTTTTTCAACACTAACACAAGTGCGAAAAGTGGTTTTTCAACACTAACACAAGTGCGAAAAGTGTTTTTTCCACAATAATACAAGTGCAAAAGTGGTTTCCTGCACCAACACAAGTGCGAAAAGTGGTTTTTCAACACTAACACAAGTGCGAAAAGTGGTTTTTCAACACTAACACAAGTGCGAAAAGTGGTTTTTCAACACTAACACAAGTGCGAAAAGTGGTTTTTCAAGACTAACACAAGTACGAAAAGTGTTTTTTCCACACTAACACAAGTACGAAAAGTGTTTTTTCCATACTAATACAAGTGCAAAAGTGGTTTCCTGGACCAACACAAGTGCGAAAAGTGGTTTTTCAACACTAACACAAGTGCGAAAAGTGGTTTTTCAACACTAACACAAGTGCGAAAAGTGTTTTTTCCACACTAATACAAGTGCAAAAGTGGGTTCCTGCACCAACACAAGTGCGAAAAGTAGTTTTACAACACTAACACAAGTGCGAAAAGTGTTTTTTCCACTAATACAAGTGCAAAAGTGGTTTCCTGCACCAACACAAGTGCGAAAAGTGGTTTTTCAACACTAACACAAGTGCGAAAAGTGGTTTTTCAACACTAACACAAGTGCGAAAAGTGGTTTTTTAACACTAACACAAGTGCGAAAAGTGTTTTTTCCACACTAATACAAGTGCAAAAGTGCTTTCCTGCACCAACACAAGTGCGAAAAGTGGTTTTTCAACACTAACACAAGTGCGAAAAGTGGTTTTTCAACACTAACACAAGTGCGAAAAGTGGTTTTTCAACACTAACACAAGTGCGAAAAGTGGTTTTTCAACACTAACACAAGTGCGAAAAGTGGTTTTTCAACACTAACACAAGTGCGAAAAGTGTTTTTTCCACACTAACACAAGTGCGAAAAGTGGTTTTTCAACACTATCACAAGTGCAAAAAGTGTTTTTTCCACACTAATACAAGTGCAAAAGTGGTTTCCTGCACCAACACAAGTGCGAAAAGTGGTTTTTCAACACTAACACAAGTGCGAAAAGTGGTTTTTCAACACTAACACAAGTGCGAAAAGTGTTTTTTTCCACACTAATACAAGTGCAAAAGTGGTTTCCTGCACCAACACAAGTGCGAAAAGTGGTTTTTCAACACTAACACAAGTGCAAAAAGTGGTTTTTCAACACTAACACAAGTGCGAAAAGTGGTTTTTCAACACTAATACAAGTGCGAAAAGTGTTTTTTGCACACTAATACAAGTGCGAAAAGTGGTTTTTCAACACTAACACAAGTGCGAAAAGTGTTTTTTTCCACACTAATACAAGTGCAAAAGTGGTTTCCTGCACCAACACAAGTGCGAAAAGTGGTTTTTCAACACTAACACAAGTGTGAAAAGTGGTTTTTCAACACTAACACAAGTGCGAAAAGTGGTTTTTCAACACTAACACAAGTGCGAAAAGTGTTTTTTCAACACTAACACAAGTGCGAAAAGTGTTTTTTCCACACTAATACAAGTGCGAAAAGTGGTTTTTCAACACTAACACAAGTGCGAAAAGTGTTTTTTCCACACTAATACAAGTGCAAAAGTGGGTTCCTGCACCAACACAAGTGCGAAAAGTAGTTTTTCAACACTAACACAAGTGCGAAAAGTGGTTTTTCAACACTAACACAAGTGCGAAAAGTGGTTTTTCAACACTATCACAAGTGCAAAAAGTGTTTTTTCCACACTAATACAAGTGCAAAAGTGGTTTCCTGCACCAACACAAGTGCGAAAAGTGGTTTTTCAACACTAACACAAGTGCGAAAAGTGGTTTTTCAACACTAACACAAGTGCGAAAAGTGTTTTTTCCACACTAATACAAGTGCAAAAGTGGTTTCCTGCACCAACACAAGTGCGAAAAGTGGTTTTTCAACACTAACACAAGTGCGAAAAGTGGTTTTTCAACACTAACACAAGAGCGAAAAGTGTTGTTTCCACACTAATACAAGTGCAAAAGTGGTTTCCTGCACCAACACAAGTGCGAAAAGTGGTTTTTCAACACTAACACAAGTGCGAAAAGTGGTTTTTCAACACTAACACAAGTGCGAAAAGTGTTTTTGCCACACTAATACAAGTGCAAAAGTAGTTTCCTGCAGCAACACAAGTGCGAAAAGTGGTTTTTCAACACTAACACAAGTGCGAAAAGTGGTTTTTCAACACTAACACAAGTGCGAAAAGTGTTTGTTCCACACTAATACAAGTACAAAAGTGGTTTCCTACACCAACACAAGTGCGAAAAGTGGTTTTTCAACACTATCACAAGTGCGAAAAGTGGTTTTTCAACACTAACACAAGTGCGAAAAGTTGTTTTTCAACACTAACACAAGTGCGAAAAGTGGTTTTTCAACACTAACACAAGTGCGAAAAGTGTTTTTTTCCACACTAATACAAGTGCAAAAGTGGTTTCCTGCACCAACACAAGTGCGAAAAGTGGTTTTTCAACACTAACACAAGTGCAAAAAGTGGTTTTTCAACATTAACACAAGTGCGAAAAGTGGTTTTTCAACACTAATACAAGTGCGAAAAGTGTTTTTTGCACACTAATACAAGTGCAAAAGTGGTTTCCTGCACCAACACAAGTGCGAAAAGTGGTTTTTCAACACTAACACAAGTGCGAAAAGTGTTTTTTCCACACTAATACAAGGGCAAAAGTGGTTTCCTGCACAACACAAGGGCGAAAAGTGGTTTTTCAACACTAACACAAGTGCGAAAAGTGGTTTTTCAACACTATCACAAGTGCAAAAAGTGTTTTTTCCACACTAATACAAGTGCAAAAGTGGTTTCCTGCACCAACACAAGTGCGAAAAGTGGTTTTTCAACACTAACACAAGTGCCAAAAGTGGTTTTTCAACACTAACACAAGTGCGAAAAGTGGTTTTTCCACACTAATGCAAGTGCAAAAGTGGTTTCCTGCACCAACACAAGTGCGAAAAGTGGTTTTTCAACACTAACACAAGTGCGAAAAGTGGTTTTTCAACACTAACACAAGTGCGAAAAGTGGTTTTTCAACACTAACACAAGTGCGAAAAGTGTTTTTTCCACACTAATACAAGTGCAAAAGTGGTTTCCTGCACCAACACAAGTGCGAAAAGTGGTTTTTCCACACTAATACAAGTGCAAAAGTGGTTTCCTGCACCAACACAAGTGCGAAAAGTGGTTTTTCAACACTAACACAAGTGCGAAAAGTGGTTTTTCAACACTAACACAAGTGCGAAAAGTGTTTTTGCCACACTAATACAAGTGCAAAAGTAGTTTCCTGCATCAACACAAGTGCGAAAAGTGGTTTTTCAACACTAACACAAGTGCGAAAAGTGGTTTTTCAACACTAACACAAGTGCGAAAAGTGTTTTTTCCACACTAATACAAGTACAAAAGTGGTTTCCTGCACCAACACAAGTGCGAAAAGTGGTTTTTCAACACTAACACAAGTGCGAAAAGTGGTTTTTCAACACCAACACAAGTGCGAAAAGTTGTTTTTCAACACTAACACAAGTGCGAAAAGTAGTTTTTCAACACTAACACAAGTGCGAAAAGTGTTTTTTTCCACACTAATACAAGTGCAAAAGTGGTTTCCTGCACCAACACAAGTGCGAAAAGTGGTTTTTCAACACTAACACAAGTGCAAAAAGTGGTTTTTCAACATTAACACAAGTGCGAAAAGTGGTTTTTCAACACTAATACAAGTGCGAAAAGTGTTTTTTGCACACTAATACAAGTGCAAAAGTGGTTTCCTGCACCAACACAAGTGCGAAAAGTGGTTTTTCAACACTAACACAAGTGCGAAAAGTGTTTTTTCCACACTAATACAAGGGCAAAAGTGGTTTCCTGCACAACACAAGTGCGAAAAGTGGTTTTTCAACACTAACACAAGTGCGAAAAGTGTTTTTTCAACACTAACACAAGTGCGAAAAGTGGTTTTTCAACACTATCACAAGTGCAAAAAGTGTTTTTTCCACACTAATACAAGTGCAAAAGTGGTTTCCTGCACCAACACAAGTGCGAAAAGTGGTTTTTCAACACTAACACAAGTGCGAAAAGTGGTTTTTCAACACTAACACAAGTGCGAAAAGTGGTTTTTCCACACTAATGCAAGTGCAAAAGTGGTTTCCAGCACCAACACAAGTGCGAAAAGTGGTTTTTCAACACTAACACAAGTGCGAAAAGTGGTTTTTCAACACTAACACAAGTGCGAAAAGTGGTTTTTCAACACTAACACAAGTGCGAAAAGTGTTTTTTCCACACTAATACAAGTGCAAAAGTGGTTTCCTGCACCAACACAAGTGCGAAAAGTGGTTTTTCAACACTAACACAAGTGCGAAAAGTGGTTTTTCAACACTAACACAAGTGCGAAAAGTGTTTTTTCCACACTAATACAAGTGCAAGAGTGGTTTCCTGCACCAACACAAGTGCGAAAAGTGGTTTTTCAACACTAACACAAGTGCGAAAAGTGGTTTTTCAACACTAACACAAGTGCGAAAAGTGTTTTTTCCACAATAATACAAGTGCAAAAGTGGTTTCCTGCACCAACACAAGTGCGAAAAGTGGTTTTTCAACACTAACACAAGTGCGAAAAGTGGTTTTTCAACACTAACACAAGTGCGAAAAGTGGTTTTTCAACACTAACACAAGTGCGAAAAGTGGTTTTTCAAGACTAACACAAGTACGAAAAGTGTTTTTTCCACACTAACACAAGTACGAAAAGTGTTTTTTCCACACTAATACAAGTGCAAAAGTGGTTTCCTGCACCAACACAAGTGCGAAAAGTGGTTTTTCAACACTAACACAAGTGCGAAAGTGGTTTCCTGCACCAACACAAGTGCGAAAAGTGGTTTTTCAACACTAACACAAGTGCGAAAAGTGGTTTTTCAACACTAACACAAGTGCGAAAAGTGTTTTTTCCACACTAATACAAGTGCAAAAGTGGGTTTCTGCACCAACACAAGTGCGAAAAGTAGTTTTTCAACACTAACACAAGTGCGAAAAGTGGTTTTTCAACACTAATACAAGTGCGAAAAGTGTTTTTTGCACACTAATACAAGTGCAAAAGTGGTTTCCTGCACCAACACAAGTGTGAAAAGTGGTTTTTCAACACTAACACAAGTGCGAAAAGTGTTTTTTCCACACTAATACAAGGGCAAAAGTGGTTTCCTGCACAACACAAGTGCGAAAAGTGGTTTTTCAACACTAACACAAGTGCGAAAAGTGGTTTTTCAACACTAACACAAGTGCGAAAAGTGGTTTTTCAACACTATCACAAGTGCAAAAAGTGTTTTTTCCACACTAATACAAGTGCAAAAGTGGTTTCCTGCACCAACACAAGTGCGAAAAGTGGTTTTTCAACACTAACACAAGTGCGAAAAGTGGTTTTTCAACACTAACACAAGTGCGAAAAGTGGTTTTTCCACACTAATGCAAGTGCAAAAGTGGTTTCCAGCACCAACACAAGTGCGAAAAGTGGTTTTTCAACACTAACACAAGTGCGAAAAGTGGTTTTTCAACACTAACACAAGTGCGAAAAGTGGTTTTTCAACACTAACACAAGTGCGAAAAGTGTTTTTTCCACACTAATACAAGTGCAAAAGTGGTTTCCTGCACCAACACAAGTGCGAAAAGTGGTTTTTCAACACTAACACAAGTGCGAAAAGTGGTTTTTCAACACTAACACAAGTGCGAAAAGTGTTTTTTCCACACTAATACAAGTGCAAGAGTGGTTTCCTGCACCAACATAAGTGCGAAAAGTGGTTTTTCAACACTAACACAAGTGCGAAAAGTGGTTTTTCAACACTAACACAAGTGCGAAAAGTGTTTTTTCCACAATAATACAAGTGCAAAAGTGGTTTCCTGCACCAACACAAGTGCGAAAAGTGGTTTTTCAACACTAACACAAGTGCGAAAAGTGGTTTTTCAACACTAACACAAGTGCGAAAAGTGGTTTTTCAACACTAACACAAGTGCGAAAAGTGGTTTTTCAAGACTAACACAAGTACGAAAAGTGTTTTTTCCACACTAACACAAGTACGAAAAGTGTTTTTTCCACACTAATACAAGTGCAAAAGTGGTTTCCTGCACCAACACAAGTGCAAAAAGTGGTTTTTCAACACTAACACAAGTGCGAAAAGTGGTTTTTCAACACTAACACAAGTGCGAAAAGTGTTTTTTCCACAATAATACAAGTGCAAAAGTGGTTTCCTGCACCAACACAAGTGCGAAAAGTGGTTTTTCAACACTAACACAAGTGCGAAAAGTGGTTTTTCAACACTAACACAAGTGCGAAAAGTGGTTTTTCAACACTAACACAAGTGCGAAAAGTGGTTTTTCAAGACTAACACAAGTACGAAAAGTGTTTTTTCCACACTAACACAAGTACGAAAAGTGTTTTTTCCACACTAATACAAGTGCAAAAGTGGTTTCCTGCACCAACACAAGTGCAAAAAGTGGTTTTTCAACACTAACACAAGTGCGAAAGTGGTTTCCTGCACCAACACAAGTGCGAAAAGTGGTTTTTCAACACTAACACAAGTGCGAAAAGTGGTTTTTCAACACTAACACAAGTGCGAAAAGTGTTTTTTCCACACTAATACAAGTGCAAAAGTGGTTTCCTGCACCAACACAAGTGCGAAAAGTGGTTTTTCAACACTAACACAAGTGCGAAAGTGGTTTCCTGCACCAACACAAGTGCGAAAAGTGGTTTTTCAACACTAACACAAGTGCGAAAAGTGGTTTTTCAACACTAACACAAGTGCGAAAAGTGTTTTTTCCACACTAATACAAGTGCAAAAGTGGGTTTCTGCACCAACACAAGTGCGAAAAGTAGTTTTTCAACACTAACACAAGTGCGAAAAGTGGTTTTTCAACACTAATACAAGTGCGAAAAGTGTTTTTTGCACACTAATACAAGTGCAAAAGTGGTTTCCTGCACCAACACAAGTGTGAAAAGTGGTTTTTCAACACTAACACAAGTGCGAAAAGTGTTTTTTCCACACTAATACAAGGGCAAAAGTGGTTTCCTGCACAACACAAGTGCGAAAAGTGGTTTTTCAACACTAACACAAGTGCGAAAAGTGGTTTTTCAACACTAACACAAGTGCGAAAAGTGGTTTTTCAACACTATCACAAGTGCAAAAAGTGTTTTTTCCACACTAATACAAGTGCAAAAGTGGTTTCCTGCACCAACACAAGTGCGAAAAGTGGTTTTTCAACACTAACACAAGTGCGAAAAGTGGTTTTTCAACACTAACACAAGTGCGAAAAGTGGTTTTTCCACACTAATGCAAGTGCAAAAGTGGTTTCCAGCACCAACACAAGTGCGAAAAGTGGTTTTTCAACACTAACACAAGTGCGAAAAGTGGTTTTTCAACACTAACACAAGTGCGAAAAGTGGTTTTTCAACACTAACACAAGTGCGAAAAGTGTTTTTTCCACACTAATACAAGTGCAAAAGTGGTTTCCTGCACCAACACAAGTGCGAAAAGTGGTTTTTCAACACTAACACAAGTGCGAAAAGTGGTTTTTCAACACTAACACAAGTGCGAAAAGTGTTTTTTCCACACTAATACAAGTGCAAGAGTGGTTTCCTGCACCAACACAAGTGCGAAAAGTGGTTTTTCAACACTAACACAAGTGCGAAAAGTGGTTTTTCAACACTAACACAAGTGCGAAAAGTGTTTTTTCCACAATAATACAAGTGCAAAAGTGGTTTCCTGCACCAACACAAGTGCGAAAAGTGGTTTTTCAACACTAACACAAGTGCGAAAAGTGGTTTTTCAACACTAACACAAGTGCGAAAAGTGGTTTTTCAACACTAACACAAGTGCGAAAAGTGGTTTTTCAAGACTAACACAAGTACGAAAAGTGTTTTTTCCACACTAACACAAGTACGAAAAGTGTTTTTTCCACACTAATACAAGTGCAAAAGTGGTTTCCTGCACCAACACAAGTGCAAAAAGTGGTTTTTCAACACTAACACAAGTGCGAAAGTGGTTTCCTGCACCAACACAAGTGCGAAAAGTGGTTTTTCAACACTAACACAAGTGCGAAAAGTGGTTTTTCAACACTAACACAAGTGCGAAAAGTGTTTTTTCCACACTAATACAAGTGCAAAAGTGGGTTTCTGCACCAACACAAGTGCGAAAAGTAGTTTTTCAACACTAACACAAGTGCGAAAAGTGGTTTTTCAACACTAACACAAGTGCGAAAAGTGGTTTTTCAACACTATCACAAGTGCAAAAAGTGTTTTTTCCACACTAATACAAGTGCAAAAGTGGTTTCCTGCACCAACACAAGTGCGGAAAGTGGTTTTTCAACACTAACACAAGTGCGAAAAGTGGTTTTTCAACACTAACACAAGTGCGAAAAGTGTTTTTTCCACACTAATACAAGTGCAAAAGTGGTTTCCTGCACCAACACAAGTGCGTAAAGTGGTTTTTCAACACTAACACAAGTGCGAAAAGTGGTTTTTCAACACTAACACAAGTGCGAAAAGTGGTTTTTCCACACTAATACAAGTGCAAAAGTGGTTTCCTGCACCAACACAAGTGCGAAAAGTGGTTTTTCAACACTAACACAAGTGCGAAAAGTGGTTTTTCAACACTAACACAAGTGCGAAAAGTGTTTTTGCCACACTAATACAAGTGCAAAAGTCGTTTCCTGCACCAACACAAGTGTGAAAAGTGGTTTTTCAACACTAACACAAGTGCGAAAAGTGGTTTTTCAACACTAACACAAGTGCGAAAAGTGTTTTTTCCACACTAATACAAGTACAAAAGTGGTTTCCTGCACCAACACAAGTGCAAAAAGTGGTTTTTCAACACTAACACAAGTGCGAAAAGTGGTTTTTCAACACTAACACAAGTGCGAAAAGTTGTTTTTCAACACTAACACAAGTGCGAAAAGTGGTTTTTCAACACTAACACAAGTGCGAAAAGTGTTTTTTTCCACACTAATACAAGTGCAAAAGTGGTTTCCTGCACCAACACAAGTGCGAAAAGTGGTTTTTCAACACTAACACAAGTGCAAAAAGTGGTTTTTCAACACTAACACAAGTGCGAAAAGTGGTTTTTCAACACTAATACAAGTGTGAAAAGTGTTTTTTGCACACTAATACAAGTGCGAAAAGTGGTTTTTCAACACTAACACAAGTGCGAAAAGTGGTTTTTCAACACTAACACAAGTGCGAAAAGTGTTTTTTCCACACTAATACAAGTGCAAAAGTGGTTTCCTGCACCAACACAAGTGCGAAAAGTGGTTTTTCAACACTAACACAAGTGTGAAAAGTGGTTTTTCAACACTAACACAAGTGCGAAAAGTGGTTTTTCAACACTAACACAAGTGCGAAAAGTGTTTTTTCCACACGAATACAAGTGCAAAAGTGGTTTCCTGCACCAACACAAGTGCGAAAAGTGGTTTTTCAACACTAACACAAGTGCGAAAAGTGGTTTTTCAACACTAACACAAGTGCGAAAAGTGGTTTTTCAACACTATCACAAGTGCAAAAAGTGTTTTTTCCACACTAATACAAGTGCAAAAGTGGTTTCCTGCACCAACACAAGTGCGAAAAGTGGTTTTTCAACACTAACACAAGTGCGAAAAGTGGTTTTTCAACACTAACACAAGTGCGAAAAGTGGTTTCCTGCACCAACACAAGTGCGAAAAGTGGTTTTTCGACACTAACACAAGTGCGAAAAGTGGTTTTTCAACACTAACACAAGTGCGAAAAGTGGTTTTTCAACACTATCACAAGTGCAAAAAGTGTTTTTTCCACACTAATACAAGTGCAAAAGTGGTTTCCTGCACCAACACAAGTGCGAAAAGTGGTTTTTCAACACTAACACAAGTGCGAAAAGTGGTTTTTCAACACTAACACAAGTGCGAAAAGTGGTTTCCTGCACCAACACAAGTGCGAAAAGTGGTTTTTCGACACTAACACAAGTGCGAAAAGTGGTTTTTCAACACTAACACAAGTGCGAAAAGTTGTTTTTCAACACTAACACAAGTGCGAAAAGTGGTTTTTCAACACTAACACAAGTGTGAAAAGTGTTTTTTTCCACACTAATACAAGTGCAAAAGTGGTTTCCTGCACCAACACAAGTGCGAAAAGTGGTTTTTCAACACTAACACAAGTGCAAAAAGTGGTTTTTCAACACTAACACAAGTGCGAAAAGTGGTTTTTCAACACTAATACAAGTGTGAAAAGTGTTTTTTGCACACTAATACAAGTGCGAAAAGTGGTTTTTCAACACTAACACAAGTGCGAAAAGTGGTTTTTCAACACTAACACAAGTGCGAAAAGTGTTTTTTCCACACTAATACAAGTGCAAAAGTGGTTTCCTGCACCAACACAAGTGCGAAAAGTGGTTTTTCAACACTAACACAAGTGTGAAAAGTGGTTTTTCAACACTAACACAAGTGCGAAAAGTGGTTTTTCAACACTAACACAAGTGCGAAAAGTGTTTTTTCCACACGAATACAAGTGCAAAAGTGGTTTCCTGCACCAACACAAGTGCGAAAAGTGGTTTTTCAACACTAACACAAGTGCGAAAAGTGGTTTTTCAACACTAACACAAGTGCGAAAAGTGGTTTTTCAACACTATCACAAGTGCAAAAAGTGTTTTTTCCACACTAATACAAGTGCAAAAGTGGTTTCCTGCACCAACACAAGTGCGAAAAGTGGTTTTTCAACACTAACACAAGTGCGAAAAGTGGTTTTTCAACACTAACACAAGTGCGAAAAGTGGTTTCCTGCACCAACACAAGTGCGAAAAGTGGTTTTTTGACACTAACACAAGTGCGAAAAGTGGTTTTTCAACACTAACACAAGTGCGAAAAGTGGTTTTTCAAC
Organism: Myxine glutinosa; assembly: GCF_964187855.1. Classification (NCBI taxonomy): domain Eukaryota; kingdom Metazoa; phylum Chordata; class Myxini; order Myxiniformes; family Myxinidae; genus Myxine; species Myxine glutinosa. The sequence continues at coordinate 41,225 of NW_027618036.1, read as the reverse complement.
ACTAACACAAGTGCGAAAAGTGTTTTTTCCACACTAATACAAGTGCAAAAGTGGTTTCCTGCACCAACACAAGTGCGAAAAGTGGTTTTTCAACACTAACACAAGTGCGAAAAGTGGTTTTTCAACACTAACACAAGTGCGAAAAGTGTTTTTTCCACACTAATACAAGTGCAAGAGTGGTTTCCTGCACCAACACAAGTGCGAAAAGTGGTTTTTCAACACTAACACAAGTGCGAAAAGTGGTTTTTCAACACTAACACAAGTGCGAAAAGTGTTTTTTCCACACTAATACAAGTGCAAAAGTGGTTTCCTGCACCAACACAAGTGCGAAAAGTGGTTTTTCAACACTAACACAAGTGCGAAAAGTGGTTTTTCCACACTAATACAAGTGCAAAATTCGTTTCCTGCACCAACACAAGTGCGAAAAGTGGTTTTTCAACACTAACACAAGTGCGAAAAGTGGTTTTTCAACACTAACACAAGTGCGAAAAGTGTTTTTTCCACACTAATACAAGTACAAAAGTGGTTTCCTGCACCAACACAAGTGCGAAAAGTGGTTTTTCAACACTAACACAAGTGCGAAAAGTGGTTTTTCAACACTAACACAAGTGCGAAAAGTTGTTTTTCAACACTAACACAAGTGCGAAAAGTGGTTTTTCAACACTAACATAAGTGCGAAAAGTGTTTTTTTTCCACACTAATACAAGTGCAAAAGTGGTTTCCTGCACCAACACAAGTGCGAAAAGTGGTTTTTCAACACTAACACAAGTGCGAAAAGTGGTTTTTCAACACTAACACAAGTGCGAAAACTGGTTTTTCAACACTAACACAAGTGCGAAAAGTGTTTTTTCCACACTAATACAAGTGCAAAAGTGGTTTCCTGCACCAACACAAGTGCAAAAAGTGGTTTTTCAACACTAACACAAGTGCGGAAAGTGGTTTTTCAACACTAACACAAGTGCGAAAAGTGTTTTTTCCACACTAATACAAGTGCAAAAGTGGTTTCCTGCACCAATACAAGTGCGAAAAGTGGTTTTCAACACTAACACAAGTGCGAAAAGTGGTTTTTCAACACTAACACAAGTGCGAAAAGTGGTTTTTCAACACCAACACAAGTGCGAAAAGTGTTTTTTTCAACACTAACACAAGTGCGAAAAGTGTTTTTTCCACACTAATACAAGTGCAAAAGTGGTTTCCTGCACCAACACAAGTGCGAAAAGTGGTTTTTCAACACTAACACAAGTGCGAAAAGTGGTTTTTCAACACTAACACAAGTGCGAAAAGTGGTTTTTCAACACTAACACAAGTGCGAAAAGTGTTTTTTCCACACTAATACAAGTGCAAAAGTGGTTTCCTGCACCAACACAAGTGCGAAAAGTGGTTTTTCAACACTAACACAAGTGCGAAAAGTGGTTTTTCAACACTAACACAAGTGCGAAAAGTGGTTTTTCAACACTAACACAAGTGCGAAAAGTGGTTTTTCAACACTAACACAAGTACGAAAAGTGTTTTTTCCACACTAATACAAGTGCAAAAGTGGTTTCCTGCACCAACACAAGTGCGAAAAGTGGTTTTTCAACACTAACACTAGTGCGAAAAGTGGTTTTTCAACACTAACACAAGTGCGAAAAGTGTTTTTTACACACTAATACAAGTGCAAAAGTGGGTTCCTGCACCAACACAAGTGCGAAAAGTAGTTTTTCAACACTAACACAAGTGCGAAAAGTGGTTTTTCAACACTAACACAAGTGCGAAAAGTGGTTTTTCAACACTATCACAAGTGCAAAAAGTGTTTTTTCCACACTAATACAAGTGCAAAAGTGGTTTCCTGCACCAACACAAGTGCGAAAAGTGGTTTTTCAACACTAACACAAGTGCAAAAAGTGGTTTTTCAACACTAACACAAGTGCGAAAAGTGTTTTTTCCACACTAATACAAGTGCAAAAGTGGTTTCCTGCACCAACACAAGTGCGAAAAGTGGTTTTTCAACACTAACACAAGTGCGAAAAGTGGTTTTTCAACACTAACACAAGTGCGAAAAGTGTTTTTTCCACACTAATACAAGTGCAAAAGTGGTTTCCTGCACCAACACAAGTGCGAAAAGTGGTTTTTCAACACTAACACAAGTGCGAAAAGTGGTTTTTCAACACTAACACAAGTGCGAAAAGTGTTTTTGCCACACTAATACAAGTGCAAAAGTAGTTTCCTGCACCAACACAAGTGCGAAAAGTGGTTTTTCAACACTAACACAAGTGCGAAAAGTGGTTTTTCAACACTAACACAAGTGCGAAAAGTGTTTGTTCCACACTAATACAAGTACAAAAGTGGTTTCCTGCACCAACACAAGTGCGAAAAGTGGTTTTTCAACACTAACACAAGTGCGAAAAGTGGTTTTTCAACACTAACACAAGTGCGAAAAGTGGTTTTTCAACACTATCACAAGTGCAAAAAGTGTTTTTTCCACACTAATACAAGTGCAAAAGTGGTTTCCTGCACCAACACAAGTGCGAAAAGTGGTTTTTCAACACTAACACAAGTGCGAAAAGTGGTTTTTCAACACTAACACAAGTGCGAAAAGTGGTTTCCTGCACCAACACAAGTGCGAAAAGTGGTTTTTCGACACTAACACAAGTGCGAAAAGTGGTTTTTCAACACTAACACAAGTGCGAAAAGTGGTTTTTCAACACTATCACAAGTGCAAAAAGTGTTTTTTCCACACTAATACAAGTGCAAAAGTGGTTTCCTGCACCAACACAAGTGCGAAAAGTGGTTTTTCAACACTAACACAAGTGCGAAAAGTGGTTTTTCAACACTAACACAAGTGCGAAAAGTGGTTTCCTGCACCAACACAAGTGCGAAAAGTGGTTTTTCGACACTAACACAAGTGCGAAAAGTGGTTTTTCAACACTAACACAAGTGCGAAAAGTTGTTTTTCAACACTAACACAAGTGCGAAAAGTGGTTTTTCAACACTAACACAAGTGTGAAAAGTGTTTTTTTCCACACTAATACAAGTGCAAAAGTGGTTTCCTGCACCAACACAAGTGCGAAAAGTGGTTTTTCAACACTAACACAAGTGCAAAAAGTGGTTTTTCAACACTAACACAAGTGCGAAAAGTGGTTTTTCAACACTAATACAAGTGTGAAAAGTGTTTTTTTGCACACTAATACAAGTGCGAAAAGTGGTTTTTCAACACTAACACAAGTGCGAAAAGTGGTTTTTCAACACTAACACAAGTGCGAAAAGTGTTTTTTCCACACTAATACAAGTGCAAAAGTGGTTTCCTGCACCAACACAAGTGCGAAAAGTGGTTTTTCAACACTAACACAAGTGTGAAAAGTGGTTTTTCAACACTAACACAAGTGCGAAAAGTGGTTTTTCAACACTAACACAAGTGCGAAAAGTGTTTTTTCCACACGAATACAAGTGCAAAAGTGGTTTCCTGCACCAACACAAGTGCGAAAAGTGGTTTTTCAACACTAACACAAGTGCGAAAAGTGGTTTTTCAACACTAACACAAGTGCGAAAAGTGGTTTTTCAACACTATCACAAGTGCAAAAAGTGTTTTTTCCACACTAATACAAGTGCAAAAGTGGTTTCCTGCACCAACACAAGTGCGAAAAGTGGTTTTTCAACACTAACACAAGTGCGAAAAGTGGTTTTTCAACACTAACACAAGTGCGAAAAGTGGTTTCCTGCACCAACACAAGTGCGAAAAGTGGTTTTTCGACACTAACACAAGTGCGAAAAGTGGTTTTTCAACACTAACACAAGTGCGAAAAGTGGTTTTTCAACACTAACACAAGTGCGAAAAGTGTTTTTTCCACACTAATACAAGTGCAAAAGTGGTTTCCTGCACCAACACAAGTGCGAAAAGTGGTTTTTCAACACTAACACAAGTGCGAAAAGTGGTTTTTCAACACTAACACAAGTGCGAAAAGTGTTTTTTCCACACTAATACAAGTGCAAGAGTGGTTTCCTGCACACAAGTGCGAAAAGTGGTTTTTCAACACTAACACAAGTGCGAAAAGTGGTTTTTCAACACTAACACAAGTGCGAAAAGTGTTTTTTCCACACTAATACAAGTGCAAAAGTGGTTTCCTGCACCAACACAAGTGCGAAAAGTGGTTTTTCAACACTAACACAAGTGCGAAAAGTGGTTTTTCCACACTAATACAAGTGCAAAATTCGTTTCCTGCACCAACACAAGTGCGAAAAGTGGTTTTTCAACACTAACACAAGTGCGAAAAGTGGTTTTTCAACACTAACACAAGTGCGAAAAGTGTTTTTTCCACACTAATACAAGTACAAAAGTGGTTTCCTGCACCAACACAAGTGCGAAAAGTGGTTTTTCAACACTAACACAAGTGCGAAAAGTGGTTTTTCAACACTAACACAAGTGCGAAAAGTTGTTTTTCAACACTAACACAAGTGCGAAAAGTGGTTTTTCAACACTAACATAAGTGCGAAAAGTGTTTTTTTTCCACACTAATACAAGTGCAAAAGTGGTTTCCTGCACCAACACAAGTGCGAAAAGTGGTTTTTCAACACTAACACAAGTGCGAAAAGTGGTTTTTCAACACTAACACAAGTGCGAAAACTGGTTTTTCAACACTAACACAAGTGCGAAAAGTGTTTTTTTCACACTAATACAAGTGCAAAAGTGGTTTCCTGCACCAACACAAGTGCAAAAAGTGGTTTTTCAACACTAACACAAGTGCGGAAAGTGGTTTTTCAACACTAACACAAGTGCGAAAAGTGTTTTTTCCACACTAATACAAGTGCAAAAGTGGTTTCCTGCACCAATACAAGTGCGAAAAGTGGTTTTCAACACTAACACAAGTGCGAAAAGTGGTTTTTCAACACTAACACAAGTGCGAAAAGTGGTTTTTCAACACCAACACAAGTGCGAAAAGTGTTTTTTCAACACTAACACAAGTGCGAAAAGTGTTTTTTCCACACTAATACAAGTGCAAAAGTGGTTTCCTGCACCAACACAAGTGCGAAAAGTGGTTTTTCAACACTAACACAAGTGCGAAAAGTGGTTTTTCAACACTAACACAAGTGCGAAAAGTGGTTTTTCAACACTAACACAAGTGCGAAAAGTGTTTTTTCCACACTAATACAAGTGCAAAAGTGGTTTCCTGCACCAACACAAGTGCGAAAAGTGGTTTTTCAACACTAACACAAGTGCGAAAAGTGGTTTTTCAACACTAACACAAGTGCGAAAAGTGGTTTTTCAACACTAACACAAGTGCGAAAAGTGGTTTTTCAACACTAACACAAGTACGAAAAGTGTTTTTTCCACACTAATACAAGTGCAAAAGTGGTTTCCTGCACCAACACAAGTGCGAAAAGTGGTTTTTCAACACTAACACTAGTGCGAAAAGTGGTTTTTCAACACTAACACAAGTGCGAAAAGTGTTTTTTACACACTAATACAAGTGCAAAAGTGGGTTCCTGCACCAACACAAGTGCGAAAAGTAGTTTTTCAACACTAACACAAGTGCGAAAAGTGGTTTTTCAACACTAACACAAGTGCGAAAAGTGGTTTTTCAACACTATCACAAGTGCAAAAAGTGTTTTTTCCACACTAATACAAGTGCAAAAGTGGTTTCCTGCACCAACACAAGTGCGAAAAGTGGTTTTTCAACACTAACACAAGTGCAAAAAGTGGTTTTTCAACACTAACACAAGTGCGAAAAGTGTTTTTTCCACACTAATACAAGTGCAAAAGTGGTTTCCTGCACCAACACAAGTGCGAAAAGTGGTTTTTCAACACTAACACAAGTGCGAAAAGTGGTTTTTCAACACTAACACAAGTGCGAAAAGTGTTTTTTCCACACTAATACAAGTGCAAAAGTGGTTTCCTGCACCAACACAAGTGCGAAAAGTGGTTTTTCAACACTAACACAAGTGCGAAAAGTGGTTTTTCAACACTAACACAAGTGCGAAAAGTGTTTTTGCCACACTAATACAAGTGCAAAAGTAGTTTCCTGCACCAACACAAGTGCGAAAAGTGGTTTTTCAACACTAACACAAGTGCGAAAAGTGGTTTTTCAACACTAACACAAGTGCGAAAAGTGTTTGTTCCACACTAATACAAGTACAAAAGTGGTTTCCTGCACAAACACAAGTGCGAAAAGTGGTTTTTCAACACTATCACAAGTGCGAAAAGTGGTTTTTCAACACTAACACAAGTGCGAAAAGTTGTTTTTCAACACTAACACAAGTGCGAAAAGTGGTTTTTCAACACTAACACAAGTGCGAAAAGTGTTTTTTTCCACACTAATACAAGTGCAAAAGTGGTTTCCTGCACCAACACAAGTGCGAAAAGTGGTTTTTCAACACTAACACAAGTGCAAAAAGTGGTTTTTCAACATTAACACAAGTGCGAAAAGTGGTTTTTCAACACTAATACAAGTGCGAAAAGTGTTTTTTGCACACTAATACAAGTGCAAAAGTGGTTTCCTGCACCAACACAAGTGCGAAAAGTGGTTTTTCAACACTAACACAAGTGCGAAAAGTGTTTTTTCCACACTAATACAAGGGCAAAAGTGGTTTCCTGCACAACACAAGTGCGAAAAGTGGTTTTTCAACACTAACACAAGTGCGAAAAGTGGTTTTTCAACACTATCACAAGTGCAAAAAGTGTTTTTTCCACACTAATACAAGTGCAAAAGTGGTTTCCTGCACCAACACAAGTGCGAAAAGTGGTTTTTCAACACTAACACAAGTGCGAAAAGTGGTTTTTCAACACTAACACAAGTGCGAAAAGTGGTTTTTCCACACTAATGCAAGTGCAAAAGTGGTTTCCTGCACCAACACAAGTGCGAAAAGTGGTTTTTCAACACTAACACAAGTGCGAAAAGTGGTTTTTCAACACTAACACAAGTGCGAAAAGTGGTTTTTCAACACTAACACAAGTGCGAAAAGTGTTTTTTCCACACTAATACAAGTGCAAAAGTGGTTTCCTGCACCAACACAAGTGCGAAAAGTGGTATTTCCACACTAATACAAGTGCAAAAGTGGTTTCCTGCACCAACACAAGTGCGAAAAGTGGTTTTTCAACACTAACACAAGTGCGAAAAGTGGTTTTTCAACACTAACACAAGTGCGAAAAGTGTTTTTGCCACACTAATACAAGTGCAAAAGTAGTTTCCTGCACCAACACAAGTGCGAAAAGTGGTTTTTCAACACTAACACAAGTGCGAAAAGTGGTTTTTCAACACTAACACAAGTGCGAAAAGTGTTTTTTCCACACTAATACAAGTACAAAAGTGGTTTCCTGCACCAACACAAGTGCGAAAAGTGGTTTTTCAACACTAACACAAGTGCGAAAAGTGGTTTTTCAACACTAACACAAGTGCGAAAAGTTGTTTTTCAACACCAACACAAGTGCGAAAAGTGGTTTTTCAACACTAACACAAGTGCAAAAAGTGGTTTTTCAACATTAACACAAGTGCGAAAAGTGGTTTTTCAACACTAATACAAGTGCGAAAAGTGTTTTTTGCACACTAATACAAGTGCAAAAGTGGTTTCCTGCACCAACACAAGTGTGAAAAGTGGTTTTTCAACACTAACACAAGTGCGAAAAGTGTTTTTTCCACACTAATACAAGGGCAAAAGTGGTTTCCTGCACAACACAAGTGCGAAAAGTGGTTTTTCAACACTAACACAAGTGCGAAAAGTGGTTTTTCAACACTAACACAAGTGCGAAAAGTGGTTTTTCAACACTATCACAAGTGCAAAAAGTGTTTTTTCCACACTAATACAAGTGCAAAAGTGGTTTCCTGCACCAACACAAGTGCGAAAAGTGGTTTTTCAACACTAACACAAGTGCGAAAAGTGGTTTTTCAACACTAACACAAGTGCGAAAAGTGGTTTTTCCACACTAATGCAAGTGCAAAAGTGGTTTCCAGCACCAACACAAGTGCGAAAAGTGGTTTTTCAACACTAACACAAGTGCGAAAAGTGGTTTTTCAACACTAACACAAGTGCGAAAAGTGGTTTTTCAACACTAACACAAGTGCGAAAAGTGTTTTTTCCACACTAATACAAGTGCAAAAGTGGTTTCCTGCACCACAACAAGTGCGAAAAGTGGTTTTTCAACACTAACACAAGTGCGAAAAGTGGTTTTTCAACACTAACACAAGTGCGAAAAGTGTTTTTTCCACACTAATACAAGTGCAAGAGTGGTTTCCTGCACCAACACAAGTGCGAAAAGTGGTTTTTCAACACTAACACAAGTGCGAAAAGTGGTTTTTCAACACTAACACAAGTGCGAAAAGTGTTTTTTCCACAATAATACAAGTGCAAAAGTGGTTTCCTGCACCAACACAAGTGCGAAAAGTGGTTTTTCAACACTAACACAAGTGCGAAAAGTGGTTTTTCAACACTAACACAAGTGCGAAAAGTGGTTTTTCAACACTAACACAAGTGCGAAAAGTGGTTTTTCAAGACTAACACAAGTACGAAAAGTGTTTTTTCCACACTAACACAAGTACGAAAAGTGTTTTTTCCACACTAATACAAGTGCAAAAGTGGTTTCCTGCACCAACACAAGTGCGAAAAGTGGTTTTTCTACACTAACACAAGTGCGAAAAGTGGTTTTTCAACACTAACACAAGTGCGAAAAGTGTTTTTTCCACACTAATACAAGTGCAAAAGTGGGTTCCTGCACCAACACAAGTGCGAAAAGTAGTTTTACAACACTAACACAAGTGCGAAAAGTGTTTTTTCCACTAATACAAGTGCAAAAGTGGTTTCCTGCACCAACACAAGTGCGAAAAGTGGTTTTTCAACACTAACACAAGTGCGAAAAGTGGTTTTTCAACACTAACACAAGTGCGAAAAGTGGTTTTTTAACACTAACACAAGTGCGAAAAGTGTTTTTTCCACACTAATACAAGTGCAAAAGTGCTTTCCTGCACCAACACAAGTGCGAAAAGTGGTTTTTCAACACTAACACAAGTGCGAAAAGTGGTTTTTCAACACTAACACAAGTGCGAAAAGTGGTTTTTCAACACTAACACAAGTGCGAAAAGTGGTTTTTCAACACTAACACAAGTGCGAAAAGTGTTTTTTCCACACTAACACAAGTGCGAAAAGTGGTTTTTCAACACTATCACAAGTGCAAAAAGTGTTTTTTCCACACTAATACAAGTGCAAAAGTGGTTTCCTGCACCAACACAAGTGCGAAAAGTGGTTTTTCAACACTAACACAAGTGCGAAAAGTGGTTTTTCAACACTAACACAAGTGCGAAAAGTGTTTTTTCCACACTAATACAAGTGCAAAAGTGGTTTCCTGCACCAACACAAGTGCGAAAAGTGGTTTTTCAACACTAACACAAGTGCGAAAAGTGGTTTTTCAACACTAACACAAGTGCGAAAAGTGTTTTTTCCACACTAATACAAGTGCAAAAGTGGTTTCCTGCACCAACACAAGTGCGAAAAGTGGTTTTTCAACACTAACACAAGTGCGAAAAGTGGTTTTTCAACACTAACACAAGTGCGAAAAGTGTTTTTGCCACACTAATACAAGTGCAAAAGTCGTTTCCTGCACCAACACAAGTGCGAAAAGTGGTTTTTCAACACTAACACAAGTGCGAAAAGTGGTTTTTCAACACTAACACAAGTGCGAAAAGTGTTTTTTCCACACTAATACAAGTACAAAAGTGGTTTCCTGCACCAACACAAGTGCGAAAAGTGGTTTTTCAACACTAACACAAGTGCGAAAAGTGGTTTTTCAACACTAACACAAGTGCGAAAAGTGGTTTTTCAACACTAACACAAGTGCGAAAAGTGGTTTTTCAAGACTAACACAAGTACGAAAAGTGTTTTTTCCACACTAACACAAGTACGAAAAGTGTTTTTTCCACACTACTACAAGTGCAAAAGTGGTTTCCTGCACCAACACAAGTGCGAAAAGTGGTTTTTCAACACTAACACAAGTGCGAAAAGTGGTTTTTCAACACTAACACAAGTGCGAAAAGTGTTTTTTTCCACACTAATACAAGTGCAAAAGTGGGTTCCTGCACCAACACAAGTGCGAAAAGTAGTTTTACAACACTAACACAAGTGCGAAAAGTGTTTTTTCCACTAATACAAGTGCAAAAGTGGTTTCCTGCACCAACACAAGTGCGAAAAGTGGTTTTTCAACACTAACACAAGTGCGAAAAGTGGTTTTTCAACACTAACACAAGTGCGAAAAGTGGTTTTTTAACACTAACACAAGTGCGAAAAGTGTTTTTTCCACACTAATACAAGTGCAAAAGTGCTTTCCTGCACCAACACAAGTGCGAAAAGTGGTTTTTCAACACTAACACAAGTGCGAAAAGTGGTTTTTCAACACTAACACAAGTGCGAAAAGTGGTTTTTCAACACTAACACAAGTGCGAAAAGTGGTTTTTCAACACTAACACAAGTGCGAAAAGTGTTTTTTCCACACTAACACAAGTGCGAAAAGTGGTTTTTCAACACTATCACAAGTGCAAAAAGTGTTTTTTCCACACTAATACAAGTGCAAAAGTGGTTTCCTGCACCAACACAAGTGCGAAAAGTGGTTTTTCAACACTAACACAAGTGTGAAAAGTGGTTTTTCAACACTAACACAAGTGCGAAAAGTGTTTTTTCCACACTAATACAAGTGCAAAAGTGGTTTCCTGCACCAACACAAGTGCGAAAAGTGGTTTTTCAACACTAACACAAGTGCGAAAAGTGGTTTTTCAACACTAACACAAGTGCGAAAAGTGTTTTTGCCACATTAATACAAGTGCAAAAGTCGTTTCCTGCACCAACACAAGTGCGAAAAGTGGTTTTTCAACACTAACACAAGTGCGAAAAGTGGTTTTTCAACACTAACACAAGTGCGAAAAGTGTTTTTTCCACACTAATACAAGTACAAAAGTGGTTTCCTGCACCAACACAAGTGCGAAAAGTGGTTTTTCAACACTAACACAAGTGCGAAAAGTGGTTTTTCAACACTAACACAAGTGCGAAAAGTTGTTTTTCAACACTAACACAAGTGCGAAAAGTGGTTTTTCAACACCAACACAAGTGCGAAAAGTGTTTTTTTCCACACTAATACAAGTGCAAAAGTGGTTTCCTGCACCAACACAAGTGCGAAAAGTGGTTTTTCAACACTAACACAAGTGCAAAAAGTGGTTTTTCAACACTAACACAAGTGCGAAAAGTGGTTTTTCAACACTAATACAAGTGCAAAAAGTGTTTTTTGCACACTAATACAAGTGCAAAAGTGGTTTCCTGCACCAACACAAGTGCGAAAAGTGGTTTTTCAACACTAACACAAGTGCAAAAAGTGTTTTTTCCACACTAATACAAGTGCAAAAGTGGTTTCCTGCACCAACACAAGTGCGAAAAGTGGTTTTTCCACACTAATACAAGTGCAAAAGTGGTTTCCTGCACCAACACAAGTGCGAAAAGTGTTTTTTCCACACTAATACAAGTGCAAAAGTGGGTTCCTGCACCAACACAAGTGCGAAAAGTAGTTTTTCAACACTAACACAAGTGCGAAAAGTGGTTTTTCAACACTAACACAAGTGCGAAAAGTGGTTTTTCAACACTATCACAAGTGCAAAAAGTGTTTTTTCCACACTAATACAAGTGCAAAAGTGGTTTCCTGCACCAACACAAGTGCGAAAAGTGGTTTTTCAACACTAACACAAGTGCGAAAAGTGGTTTTTCAACACTAACACAAGTGCGAAAAGTGTTTTTTCCACACTAATACAAGTGCAAAAGTGGTTTCCTGCACCAACACAAGTGCGTAAAGTGGTTTTTCAACACTAACACAAGTGCGAAAAGTGGTTTTTCAACACTAACACAAGTGCGAAAAGTGGTTTTTCCACACTAATACAAGTGCAAAAGTGGTTTCCTGTACCAACACAAGTGCGAAAAGTGGTTTTTCAACACTAACACAAGTGCGAAAAGTGGTTTTTCAACACTAACACAAGTGCGAAAAGTGTTTTTGCCACACTAATACAAGTGCAAAAGTCGTTTCCTGCACCAACACAAGTGTGAAAAGTGGTTTTTCAACACTAACACAAGTGCGAAAAGTGGTTTTTCAACACTAACACAAGTGCGAAAAGTGTTTTTTCCACACTAATACAAGTACAAAAGTGGTTTCCTGCACCAACACAAGTGCGAAAAGTGGTTTTTCAACACTAACACAAGTGCGAAAAGTGGTTTTTCAACACTAACACAAGTGCGAAAAGTTGTTTTTCAACACTAACACAAGTGCGAAAAGTGGTTTTTCAACACTAACACAAGTGCGAAAAGTGTTTTTTTCCACACTAATACAAGTGCAAAAGTGGTTTCCTGCACCAACACAAGTGCGAAAAGTGGTTTTTCAACACTAACACAAGTGCAAAAAGTGGTTTTTCAACACTAACACAAGTGCGAAAAGTGGTTTTTCAACACTAATACAAGTGCGAAAAGTGTTTTTTGCACACTAATACAAGTGCGAAAAGTGGTTTTTCAACACTAACACAAGTGCGAAAAGTGTTTTTTCCACACTAATACAAGTGCAAAAGTGGTTTCCTGCACCAACACAAGTGCGAAAAGTGGTTTTTCAACACTAACACAAGTGTGAAAAGTGGTTTTTCAACACTAACACAAGTGCGAAAAGTGGTTTTTCAACACTAACACAAGTGCGAAAAGTGTTTTTTCAACACTAACACAAGTGCGAAAAGTGTTTTTTCCACACTAATACAAGTGCGAAAAGTGGTTTTTCAACACTAACACAAGTGCGAAAAGTGTTTTTTCCACACTAATACAAGTGCAAAAGTGGGTTCCTGCACCAACACAAGTGCGAAAAGTAGTTTTTCAACACTAACACAAGTGCGAAAAGTGGTTTTTCAACACTAACACAAGTGCGAAAAGTGGTTTTTCAACACTATCACAAGTGCAAAAAGTGTTTTTTCCACACTAATACAAGTGCAAAAGTGGTTTCCTGCACCAACACAAGTGCGAAAAGTGGTTTTTCAACACTAACACAAGTGCGAAAAGTGGTTTTTCAACACTAACACAAGTGCAAAAAGTGTTTTTTCCACACTAATACAAGTGCAAAAGTGGTTTCCTGCACCAACACAAGTGCGAAAAGTGGTTTTTCAACACTAACAGAAGTGCGAAAAGTGGTTTTTCAACACTAACACAAGTGCGAAAAGTGTTTTTTCCACACTAATACAAGTGCAAAAGTGGTTTCCTGCACCAACACAAGTGCGAAAAGTGGTTTTTCAACACTAACACAAGTGCGAAAAGTGGTTTTTCAACACTAACACAAGTGCGAAAAGTGTTTTTGCCACACTAATACAAGTGCAAAAGTAGTTTCCTGCACCAACACAAGTGCGAAAAGTGGTTTTTCAACACTAACACAAGTGCGAAAAGTGGTTTTTCAACACTAACACAAGTGCGAAAAGTGTTTGTTCCACACTAATACAAGTACAAAAGTGGTTTCCTGCACCAACACAAGTGCGAAAAGTGGTTTTTCAACACTATCACAAGTGCGAAAAGTGGTTTTTCAACACTAACACAAGTGCGAAAAGTTGTTTTTCAACACTAACACAAGTGCGAAAAGTGGTTTTTCAACACTAACACAAGTGCGAAAAGTGTTTTTTTCCACACTAATACAAGTGCAAAAGTGGTTTCCTGCACCAACACAAGTGCGAAAAGTGGTTTTTCAACACTAACACAAGTGCAAAAAGTGGTTTTTCAACATTAACACAAGTGCGAAAAGTGGTTTTTCAACACTAATACAAGTGCGAAAAGTGTTTTTTGCACACTAATACAAGTGCAAAAGTGGTTTCCTGCACCAACACAAGTGCGAAAAGTGGTTTTTCAACACTAACACAAGTGCGAAAAGTGTTTTTTCCACACTAATACAAGGGCAAAAGTGGTTTCCTGCACAACACAAGTGCGAAAATGGTTTTTCAACACTAACACAAGTGCGAAAAGTGGTTTTTCAACACTATCACAAGTGCAAAAAGTGTTTTTTCCACACTAATACAAGTGCAAAAGTGGTTTCCTGCACCAACACAAGTGCGAAAAGTGGTTTTTCAACACTAACACAAGTGCGAAAAGTGGTTTTTCAACACTAACACAAGTGCGAAAAGTGGTTTTTCCACACTAATGCAAGTGCAAAAGTGGTTTCCTGCACCAACACAACTGCGAAAAGTGGTTTTTCAACACTAACACAAGTGCGAAAAGTGGTTTTTCAACACTAACACAAGTGCGAAAAGTGGTTTTTCAACACTAACACAAGTGCGAAAAGTGTTTTTTCCACACTAATACAAGTGCAAAAGTGGTTTCCTGCACCAACACAAGTGCGAAAAGTGGTTTTTCCACACTAATACAAGTGCAAAAGTGGTTTCCTGCACCAACACAAGTGCGAAAAGTGGTTTTTCAACACTAACACAAGTGCGAAAAGTGGTTTTTCAACACTAACACAAGTGCGAAAAGTGTTTTTGCCACACTAATACAAGTGCAAAAGTAGTTTCCTGCACCAACACAAGTGCGAAAAGTGGTTTTTCAACACTAACACAAGTGCGAAAAGTGGTTTTTCAACACTAACACAAGTGCGAAAAGTGTTTTTTCCACACTAATACAAGTACAAAAGTGGTTTCCTGCACCAACACAAGTGCGAAAGGTGGTTTTGCAACATTAACACAAGTGCGAAAAGTGGTTTTTCAACACTAACACAAGTGCGAAAAGTGGTTTTTCAACACTAACACAAGTGCGAAAAGTTGTTTTTCAACACTAACACAACTGCGAAAAGTGGTTTTTCAACACTAACACAAGTGCGAAAAGTGTTTTTTTCCACACTAATACAAGTGCAAAAGTGGTTTCCTGCACCAACACAAGTGCGAAAAGTGGTTTTTCAACACTAACACAAGTGCAAAAAGTGGTTTTTCAACATTAACACAAGTGCGAAAAGTGGTTTTTCAACACTAATACAAGTGCGAAAAGTGTTTTTTGCACACTAATACAAGTGCAAAAGTGGTTTCCTGCACCAACACAAGTGCGAAAAGTGGTTTTTCAACACTAACACAAGTGCGAAAAGTGTTTTTTCCACACTAATACAAGGGCAAAAGTGGTTTCCTGCACAACACAAGTGCGAAAAGTGGTTTTTCAACACTAACACAAGTGTGAAAAGTGGTTTTTCAACACTAACACAAGTGCGAAAAGTGGTTTTTCAACACTATCACAAGTGCAAAAAGTGTTTTTTCCACACTAATACAAGTGCAAAAGTGGTTTCCTGCACCAACACAAGTGCGAAAAGTGGTTTTTCAACACTAACACAAGTGCGAAAAGTGGTTTTTCAACACTAACACAAGTGCGAAAAGTGTTTTTTCCACACTAATACAAGTGCAAAAGTGGTTTCCTGCACCAACACAAGTGCGAAAAGTGATTTTTCAACACTAACACAAGTGCGAAAAGTGGTTTTTCAACACTAACACAAGTGCGAAAAGTGTTTTTTCCACACTAATACAAGTGCAAGAGTGGTTTCCTGCACCAACACAAGTGCGAAAAGTGGTTTTTCAACACTAACACAAGTGCGAAAAGTGGTTTTTCAACACTAACACAAGTGCGAAAAGTGTTTTTTCCACAATAATACAAGTGCAAAAGTGGTTTCCTGCACCAACATAAGTGCGAAAAGTGGTTTTTCAACACTAACACAAGTGCGAAAAGTGGTTTTTCAACACTAACACAAGTGCGAAAAGTGGTTTTTCAACACTAACACAAGTGCGAAAAGTGGTTTTTCAAGACTAACACAAGTACGAAAAGTGTTTTTTCCACACTAACACAAGTACGAAAAGTGTTTTTTCCACACTAATACAAGTGCAAAAGTGGTTTCCTGGACCAACACAAGTGCGAAAAGTGGTTTTTCAACACTAACACAAGTGCGAAAAGTGGTTTTTCAACACTAACACAAGTGTGAAAAGTGTTTTTTCCACACTAATACACGTGCAAAAGTGGGTTCCTGCACCAACACAAGTGCGAAAAGTAGTTTTACAACACTAACACAAGTGCGAAAAGTGTTTTTTCCACTAATACAAGTGCAAAAGTGGTTTCCTGCACCAACACAAGTGCGAAAAGTGGTTTTTCAACACTAACACAAGTGCGAAAAGTGGTTTTTCAACACTAACACAAGTGCGAAAAGTGGTTTTTTAACACTAACACAAGTGCGAAAAGTGTTTTTTCCACACTAATACAAGTGCGAAAAGTGTTTTTTCCACACTATCACAAGTGCAAAAAGTGTTTTTTCCACACTAATACAAGTGCAAAAGTGGTTTCCTGCACCAACACAAGTGCGAAAAGTGGTTTTTCAACACTAACACAAGTGCGAAAAGTGGTTTTTCAACACTAACACAAGTGCGAAAAGTGTTTTTTCCACACTAATACAAGTGCAAAAGTGGTTTCCTGCACCAACACAAGTGCGAAAAGTGGTTTTTCAACACTAACACAAGTGCGAAAAGTGTTTTTGCCACACTAATACAAGTGCAAAAGTCGTTTCCTGCACCAACACAAGTGCGAAAAGTGGTTTTTCAACACTAACACAAGTGCGAAAAGTGGTTTTTCAACACTAACACAAGTGCGAAAAGTGTTTTTTCCACACTAATACAAGTACAAAAGTGGTTTCCTGCACCAACACAAGTGCGAAAAGTGGTTTTTCAACACTAACACAAGTGCGAAAAGTGGTTTTTCAACACTAACACAAGTGCGAAAAGTTGTTTTTCAACACTAACACAAGTGCGAAAAGTGGTTTTTCAACACTAACACAAGTGCGAAAAGTGTTTTTTTCCACACTAATACAAGTGCAAAAGTGGTTTCCTGCACCAACACAAGTGCGAAAAGTGGTTTTTCAACACTAACACAAGTGCAAAAAGTGGTTTTTCAACACTAACACAAGTGCGAAAAGTGGTTTTTCAACACTAATACAAGTGCAAAAAGTGTTTTTTGCACACTAATACAAGTGCAAAAGTGGTTTCCTGCACCAACACAAGTGCGAAAAGTGGTTTTTCAACACTAACACAAGTGCGAAAAGTGTTTTTTCCACACTAATACAAGTGCAAAAGTGGTTTCCTGCACCAACACAAGTGCGAAAAGTGGTTTTTCCACACTAATACAAGTGCAAAAGTGGTTTCCTGCACCAACACAAGTGCAAAAAGTGGTTTTTCAACACTAACACATGTGCGAAAAGTGTTTTTTCCACACTAACACAAGTGCAAAAGTGGTTTCCTGCACCAACACAAGTGCGAAAAGTGGTTTTTCAACACTAACACAAGTGCGAAAAGTGGTTTTTCAACACTAACACAAGTGCGAAAAGTGTTTTTTCCACACTAATACAAGTGCAAAAGTGGGTTCCTGCACCAACACAAGTGAGAAAAGTAGTTTTTCAACACTAACACAAGTGCGAAAAGTGGTTTTTCAACACTAACACAAGTGCGAATAGTGGTTTTTCAACACTATCACAAGTGCAAAAAGTGTTTTTTCCACACTAATACAAGTGCAAAAGTGGTTTCCTGCACCAACACAAGTGCGAAAAGTGGTTTTTCAACACTAACACAAGTGCGAAAAGTGGTTTTTCAACACTAACACAAGTGCGAAAAGTGTTTTTTCCACACTAATACAAGTGCAAAAGTGGTTTCCTGCACCAACACAAGTGCGTAAAGTGGTTTTTCAACACTAACACAAGTGTGAAAAGTGGTTTTTCAACACTAACACAAGTGCGAAAAGTGGTTTTTCCACACTAATACAAGTGCAAAAGTGGTTTCCTGCACCAACACAAGTGCGAAAAGTGGTTTTTCAACACTAACACAAGTGCGAAAAGTGGTTTTTCAACACTAACACAAGTGCGAAAAGTGTTTTTGCCACACTAATACAAATGCAAAAGTCGTTTCCTGCACCAACACAAGTGTGAAAAGTGGTTTTTCAACACTAACACAAGTGCGAAAGGTGGTTTTTCAACACTAACACAAGTGCGAAAAGTGTTTTTTCCACACTAATACAAGTACAAAAGTGGTTTCCTGCACCAACACAAGTGCGAAAAGTGGTTTTTCAACACTAACACAAGTGCGAAAAGTGGTTTTTCAACACTAACACAAGTGCGAAAAGTTGTTTTTCAACACTAACACAAGTGCGAAAAGTGGTTTTTCAACACTAACACAAGTGCGAAAAGTGTTTTTTTCCACACTAATACAAGTGCAAAAGTGGTTTCCTGCACCAACACAAGTGCGAAAAGTGGTTTTTCAACACTAACACAAGTGCAAAAAGTGGTTTTTCAACACTGACACAAGTGCGAAAAGTGGTTTTTCAACACTAATACAAGTGCGAAAAGTGTTTTTTGCACACTAATACAAGTGCGAAAAGTGGTTTTTCAACACTAACACAAGTGCGAAAAGTGTTTTTTCCACACTAATACAAGTGCAAAAGTGGGTTCCTGCACCAACACAAGTGCGAAAAGTAGTTTTACAACACTAACACAAGTGCGAAAAGTGTTTTTTCCACTAATACAAGTGCAAAAGTGGTTTCCTGCACCAACACAAGTGCGAAAAGTGGTTTTTCAACACTAACACAAGTGCGAAAAGTGGTTTTTCAACACTAGCACAAGTGCGAAAAGTGGTTTTTTAACACTAACACAAGTGCGAAAAGTGTTTTTTCCACACTAATACAAGTGCAAAAGTGCTTTCCTGCACCAACACAAGTGCGAAAAGTGGTTTTTAAACACTAACACAAGTGCGAAAAGTGGTTTTTCAACACTAACACAAGTGCGAAAAGTGGTTTTTCAATACTAACACAAGTGCGAAAAGTGGTTTTTCAACACTAACACAAGTGCGAAAAGTGTTTTTTCCACACTAACACAAGTGCGAAAAGTGGTTTTTCAACACTATCACAAGTGCAAAAAGTGTTTTTTCCACACTAATACAAGTGCAAAAGTGGTTTCCTGCACCAACACAAGTGCGAAAAGTGGTTTTTCAACACTAACACAAGTGCGAAAAGTGGTTTTTCAACACTAACACAAGTGCGAAAAGTGTTTTTTCCACACTAATACAAGTGCAAAAGTGGTTTCCTGCACCAACACAAGTGCGAAAAGTGGTTTTTCAACACTAACACAAGTGCGAAAAGTGGTTTTTCAACACTAACACAAGTGCGAAAAGTGTTTTTGCCACACTAATACAAGTGCAAAAGTCGTTTCCTGCACCAAAACAAGTGCGAAAAGTGGTTTTTCAACACTAACACAAGTGCGAAAAGTGGTTTTTCAACACTAACACAAGTGCGAAAAGTGTTTTTTCCACACTAATACAAGTACAAAAGTGGTTTCCTGCACCAACACAAGTGCGAAAAGTGGTTTTTCAACACGAACACAAGTGCGAAAAGTGGTTTTTCAACACTAACACAAGTGCGAAAAGTTGTTTTTCAACACTAACACAAGTGCGAAAAGTGGTTTTTCAACACTAACACAAGTGCGAAAAGTGTTTTTTTCCACACTAATACAAGTGCAAAAGTGGTTTCCTGCACCAACACAAGTGCGAAAAGTGGTTTTTCAACACTAACACAAGTGCAAAAAGTGGTTTTTCAACACTAACACAAGTGCGAAAAGTGGTTTTTCAACACTAATACAAGTGCAAAAAGTGTTTTTTGCACACTAATACAAGTGCAAAAGTGGTTTCCTGCACCAACACAAGTGCGAAAAGTGGTTTTTCAACACTAACACAAGTGCGAAAAGTGTTTTTTCCACACTAATACAAGTGCAAAAGTGGTTTCCTGCACCAACACAAGTGCGAAAAGTGGTTTTTCCACACTAATACAAGTGCAAAAGTGGTTTCCTGCACCAACACAAGTGCAAAAAGTGGTTTTTCAACACTAACACATGTGCGAAAAGTGTTTTTTCCACACTAACACAAGTGCAAAAGTGGTTTCCTGCACCAACACAAGTGCGAAAAGTGGTTTTTCAACACTAACACAAGTGCGAAAAGTGGTTTTTCAACACTAACACAAGTGCGAAAAGTGTTTTTTCCACACTAATACAAGTGCAAAAGTGGGTTCCTGCACCAACACAAGTGCGAAAAGTAGTTTTTCAACACTAACACAAGTGCGAAAAGTGGTTTTTCAACACTAACACAAGTGCGAAAAGTGGTTTTTCAACACTATCACAAGTGCAAAAAGTGTTTTTTCCACACTAATACAAGTGCAAAAGTGGTTTCCTGCACCAACACAAGTGCGAAAAGTGGTTTTTCAACACTAACACAAGTGCGAAAAGTGGTTTTTCAACACTAACACAAGTGCGAAAAGTGTTTTTTCCACACTAATACAAGTGCAAAAGTGGTTTCCTGCACCAACACAAGTGCGTAAAGTGGTTTTTCAACACTAACACAAGTGCGAAAAGTGGTTTTTCAACACTAACACAAGTGCGAAAAGTTGTTTTTCCACACTAATACAAGTGCAAAAGTGGTTTCCTGTACCAACACAAGTGCGAAAAGTGGTTTTTCAACACTAACACAAGTGCGAAAAGTGGTTTTTCAACACTAACATAAGTGCGAAAAGTGTTTTTGCCACACTAATACAAGTGCAAAAGTCGTTTCCTGCACCAACACAAGTGTGAAAAGTGGTTTTTCAACACTAACACAAGTGCGAAAAGTGGTTTTTCAACACTAACACAAGTGCGAAAAGTGTTTTTTCCACACTAATACAAGTACAAAAGTGGTTTCCTGCACCAACACAAGTGCGAAAAGTGGTTTTTCAACACTAACACAAGTGCGAAAAGTGGTTTTTCAACACTAACACAAGTGCGAAAAGTTGTTTTTCAACACTAACACAAGTGCGAAAAGTGGTTTTTCAACACTAACACAAGTGCGAAAAGTGTTTTTTTTCCACACTAATACAAGTGCAAAAGTGGTTTCCTGCACCAACACAAGTGCGAAAAGTGGTTTTTCAACACTAACACAAGTGCAAAAAGTGGTTTTTCAACACTAACACAAGTGCGAAAAGTGGTTTTTCAACACTAATACAAGTGCGAAAAGTGTTTTTTGCACACTAATACAGGTGCGAAAAGTGGTTTTTCAACACTAATACAAGTGCAAAAGTGGTTTCCTGCACCAACACAAGTGCGAAAAGTGGTTTTTCAACACTAACACAAGTGTGAAAAGTGGTTTTTCAACACTAACACAAGTGCGAAAAGTGGTTTTTCAACACTAACACAAGTGCGAAAAGTGTTTTTTCAACACTAACACAAGTGCGAAAAGTGTTTTTTCCACACTAATACAAGTGCGAAAAGTGGTTTTTCAACACTAACACAAGTGCGAAAAGTGTTTTTTCCACACTAATACAAGTGCAAAAGTGGGTTCCTGCACCAACACAAGTGCGAAAAGTAGTTTTTCAACACTAACACAAGTGCGAAAAGTGGTTTTTCAACACTAACACAAGTGCGAAAAGTGTTTTTTCCACACTATCACAAGTGCAAAAAGTGTTTTTTCCACACTAATACAAGTGCAAAAGTTGTTTCCTGCACCAACACAAGTGCGAAAAGTGGTTTTTCAACACTAACACAAGTGCGAAAAGTGGTTTTTCAACACTAACACAAGTGCGAAAAGTGTTTTTTCCACACTAATACAAGTGCAAAAGTGGTTTCCTGCACCAACACAAGTGCGAAAAGTGGTTTTTCAACACTAACACAAGTGCGAAAAGTGGTTTTTCAACACTAACACAAGTGCGAAAAGTGTTTTTGCCACACTAATACAAGTGCAAAAGTCGTTTCCTGCACCAACACAAGTGCGAAAAGTGGTTTTTCAACACTAACACAAGTGCGAAAAGTGGTTTTTCAACACTAACACAAGTGCGAAAAGTGTTTTTTCCACACTAATACAAGTACAAAAGTGGTTTCCTGCACCAACACAAGTGCGAAAAGTGGTTTTTCAACACTAACACAAGTGCGAAAAGTGGTTTTTCAACACTAACACAAGTGCGAAAAGTTGTTTTTCAACACTAACACAAGTGCGAAAAGTGGTTTTTCAACACTAACACAAGTGCGAAAAGTGTTTTTTTCCACACTAATACAAGTGCAAAAGTGGTTTCCTGCACCAACACAAGTGCGAAAAGTGGTTTTTCAACACTAACACAAGTGCAAAAAGTGGTTTTTCAACACTAACACAAGTGCGAAAAGTGGTTTTTCAACACTAATACAAGTGCAAAAAGTGTTTTTTGCACACTAATACAAGTGCAAAAGTGGTTTCCTGCACCAACACAAGTGCGAAAAGTGGTTTTTCAACACTAACACAAGTGCGAAAAGTGTTTTTTCCACACTAATACAAGTGCAAAAGTGGTTTCCTGCACCAACACAAGTGCGAAAAGTGGTTTTTCCACACTAATACAAGTGCAAAAGTGGTTTCCTGCACCAACACAAGTGCAAAAAGTGGTTTTTCAACACTAACACATGTGCGAAAAGTGTTTTTTCCACACTAACACAAGTGCAAAAGTGGTTTCCTGCACCAACACAAGTGCGAAAAGTGGTTTTTCAACACTAACACAAGTGCGAAAAGTGTTTTTTCCACACTAATACAAGTACAAAAGTGGTTTCCTGCACCAACACAAGTGCGAAAAGTGGTTTTTCAACACTAACACAAGTGCGAAAAGTGGTTTTTCAACACTAACACAAGTGCAAAAAGTTGTTTTTCAACACTAACACAAGTGCGAAAAGTGGTTTTTCAACACTAACACAAGTGCGAAAAGTGTTTTTTTCCACACTAATACAAGTGCAAAAGTGGTTTCCTGCACCAACACAAGTGCGAAAAGTGGTTTTTCAACACTAACACAAGTGCAAAAAGTGGTTTTTCAACACTGACACAAGTGCGAAAAGTGGTTTTTCAACACTAATACAAGTGCGAAAAGTGTTTTTTGCACACTAATACAAGTGCGAAAAGTGGTTTTTCAACACTAACACAAGTGCGAAAAGTGTTTTTTCCACACTAATACAAGTGCAAAAGTGGGTTCCTGCACCAATACAAGTGCGAAAAGTAGTTTTACAACACTAACACAAGTGCGAAAAGTGTTTTTTCCACTAATACAAGTGCAAAAGTGGTTTCCTGCACCAACACAAGTGCGAAAAGTGGTTTTTCAACACTAACACAACTGCGAAAAGTGGTTTTTCAACACTAACACAAGTGCGAAAAGTGGTTTTTTAACACTAACACAAGTGCGAAAAGTGTTTTTTCCACACTAATACAAGTGCAAAAGTGCTTTCCTGCACCAACACAAGTGCGAAAAGTGGTTTTTCAACACTAACACAAGTGCGAAAAGTGGTTTTTCAACACTAACACAAGTGCGAAAAGTGGTTTTTCAATACTAACACAAGTGCGAAAAGTGGTTTTTCAACACTAACACAAGTGCGAAAAGTGTTTTTTCCACACTAACACAAGTGCGAAAAGTGGTTTTTCAACACTATCACAAGTGCAAAAAGTGTTTTTTCCACACTAATACAAGTGCAAAAGTGGTTTCCTGCACCAACACAAGTGCGAAAAGTGGTTTTTCAACACTAACACAAGTGTGAAAAGTGGTTTTTCAACACTAACACAAGTGCGAAAAGTGGTTTTTCAACACTAACACAAGTGCGAAAAGTGTTTTTTCAACACTAACACAAGTGCGAAAAGTGTTTTTTCCACACTAATACAAGTGCGAAAAGTGGTTTTTCAACACTAACACAAGTGCGAAAAGTGTTTTTTCCACACTAATACAAGTGCAAAAGTGGGTTCCTGCACCAACACAAGTGCGAAAAGTAGTTTTTCAACACTAACACAAGTGCGAAAAGTGGTTTTTCAACACTAACACAAGTGCGAAAAGTGTTTTTTCCACACTATCACAAGTGCAAAAAGTGTTTTTTCCACACTAATACAAGTGCAAAAGTTGTTTCCTGCACCAACACAAGTGCGAAAAGTGGTTTTTCAACACTAACACAAGTGCGAAAAGTGGTTTTTCAACACTAACACAAGTGCGAAAAGTGTTTTTTCCACACTAATACAAGTGCAAAAGTGGTTTCCTGCACCAACACAAGTGCGAAAAGTGGTTTTTCAACACTAACACAAGTGCGAAAAGTGGTTTTTCAACACTAACACAAGTGCGAAAAGTGTTTTTGCCACACTAATACAAGTGCAAAAGTCGTTTCCTGCACCAACACAAGTGCGAAAAGTGGTTTTTCAACACTAACACAAGTGCGAAAAGTGGTTTTTCAACACTAACACAAGTGCGAAAAGTGTTTTTTCCACACTAATACAAGTACAAAAGTGGTTTCCTGCACCAACACAAGTGCGAAAAGTGGTTTTTCAACACTAACACAAGTGCGAAAAGTGGTTTTTCAACACTAACACAAGTGCGAAAAGTTGTTTTTCAACACTAACACAAGTGCGAAAAGTGGTTTTTCAACACTAACACAAGTGCGAAAAGTGTTTTTTTCCACACTAATACAAGTGCAAAAGTGGTTTCCTGCACCAACACAAGTGCGAAAAGTGGTTTTTCAACACTAACACAAGTGCAAAAAGTGGTTTTTCAACACTAACACAAGTGCGAAAAGTGGTTTTTCAACACTAATACAAGTGCAAAAAGTGTTTTTTGCACACTAATACAAGTGCAAAAGTGGTTTCCTGCACCAACACAAGTGCGAAAAGTGGTTTTTCAACACTAACACAAGTGCGAAAAGTGTTTTTTCCACACTAATACAAGTGCAAAAGTGGTTTCCTGCACCAACACAAGTGCGAAAAGTGGTTTTTCCACACTAATACAAGTGCAAAAGTGGTTTCCTGCACCAACACAAGTGCAAAAAGTGGTTTTTCAACACTAACACATGTGCGAAAAGTGTTTTTTCCACACTAACACAAGTGCAAAAGTGGTTTCCTGCACCAACACAAGTGCGAAAAGTGGTTTTTCAACACTAACACAAGTGCGAAAAGTGTTTTTTCCACACTAATACAAGTACAAAAGTGGTTTCCTGCACCAACACAAGTGCGAAAAGTGGTTTTTCAACACTAACACAAGTGCGAAAAGTGGTTTTTCAACACTAACACAAGTGCAAAAAGTTGTTTTTCAACACTAACACAAGTGCGAAAAGTGGTTTTTCAACACTAACACAAGTGCGAAAAGTGTTTTTTTCCACACTAATACAAGTGCAAAAGTGGTTTCCTGCACCAACACAAGTGCGAAAAGTGGTTTTTCAACACTAACACAAGTGCAAAAAGTGGTTTTTCAACACTGACACAAGTGCGAAAAGTGGTTTTTCAACACTAATACAAGTGCGAAAAGTGTTTTTTGCACACTAATACAAGTGCGAAAAGTGGTTTTTCAACACTAACACAAGTGCGAAAAGTGTTTTTTCCACACTAATACAAGTGCAAAAGTGGGTTCCTGCACCAATACAAGTGCGAAAAGTAGTTTTACAACACTAACACAAGTGCGAAAAGTGTTTTTTCCACTAATACAAGTGCAAAAGTGGTTTCCTGCACCAACACAAGTGCGAAAAGTGGTTTTTCAACACTAACACAACTGCGAAAAGTGGTTTTTCAACACTAACACAAGTGCGAAAAGTGGTTTTTTAACACTAACACAAGTGCGAAAAGTGTTTTTTCCACACTAATACAAGTGCAAAAGTGCTTTCCTGCACCAACACAAGTGCGAAAAGTGGTTTTTCAACACTAACACAAGTGCGAAAAGTGGTTTTTCAACACTAACACAAGTGCGAAAAGTGGTTTTTCAATACTAACACAAGTGCGAAAAGTGGTTTTTCAACACTAACACAAGTGCGAAAAGTGTTTTTTCCACACTAACACAAGTGCGAAAAGTGGTTTTTCAACACTATCACAAGTGCAAAAAGTGTTTTTTCCACACTAATACAAGTGCAAAAGTGGTTTCCTGCACCAACACAAGTGCGAAAAGTGGTTTTTCAACACTAACACAAGTGTGAAAAGTGGTTTTTCAACACTAACACAAGTGCGAAAAGTGGTTTTTCAACACTAACACAAGTGCGAAAAGTGTTTTTTCAACACTAACACAAGTGCGAAAAGTGTTTTTTCCACACTAATACAAGTGCGAAAAGTGGTTTTTCAACACTAACACAAGTGCGAAAAGTGTTTTTTCCACACTAATACAAGTGCAAAAGTGGGTTCCTGCACCAACACAAGTGCGAAAAGTAGTTTTTCAACACTAACACAAGTGCGAAAAGTGGTTTTTCAACACTAACACAAGTGCGAAAAGTGTTTTTTCCACACTATCACAAGTGCAAAAAGTGTTTTTTCCACACTAATACAAGTGCAAAAGTGGTTTCCTGCACCAACACAAGTGCGAAAAGTGGTTTTTCAACACTAACACAAGTGCGAAAAGTGGTTTTTCAACACTAACACAAGTGCGAAAAGTGTTTTTTCCACACTAATACAAGTGCAAAAGTGGTTTCCTGCACCAACACAAGTGCGAAAAGTGGTTTTTCAACACTAACACAAGTGCGAAAAGTGGTTTTTCAACACTAACACAAGTGCGAAAAGTGTTTTTGCCACACTAATACAAGTGCAAAAGTCGTTTCCTGCACCAACACAAGTGCGAAAAGTGGTTTTTCAACACTAACACAAGTGCGAAAAGTGGTTTTTCAACACTAACACAAGTGCGAAAAGTGTTTTTTCCACACTAATACAAGTACAAAAGTGGTTTCCTGCACCAACACAAGTGCGAAATGTGGTTTTTCAACACTAACACAAGTGCGAAAAGTGGTTTTTCAACACTAACACAAGTGCGAAAAGTTGTTTTTCAACACTAACACAAGTGCGAAAAGTGGTTTTTCAACACTAACACAAGTGCGAAAAGTGTTTTTTTCCACACTAATACAAGTGCAAAAGTGGTTTCCTGCACCAACACAAGTGCGAAAAGTGGTTTTTCAACACTAACACAAGTGCAAAAAGTGGTTTTTCAACACTAACACAAGTGCGAAAAGTGGTTTTTCAACACTAATACAAGTGCAAAAAGTGTTTTTTGCACACTAATACAAGTGCAAAAGTGGTTTCCTGCACCAACACAAGTGCGAAAAGTGGTTTTTCAACACTAACACAAGTGCGAAAAGTGTTTTTTCCACACTAATACAAGTGCAAAAGTGGTTTACTGCACCAACACAAGTGCGAAAAGTGGTTTTTCCACACTAATACAAGTGCAAAAGTGGTTTCCTGCACCAACACAAGTGCAAAAAGTGGTTTTTCAACACTAACACATGTGCGAAAAGTGTTTTTTCCACACTAACACAAGTGCAAAAGTGGTTTCCTGCACCAACACAAGTGCGAAAAGTGGTTTTTCAACACTAACACAAGTGCGAAAAGTGGTTTTTCAACACTAACACAAGTGCGAAAAGTGTTTTTTCCACACTAATACAAGTGCAAAAGTGGGTTCCTGCACCAACACAAGTGAGAAAAGTAGTTTTTCAACACTAACACAAGTGCGAAAAGTGGTTTTTCAACACTAACACAAGTGCGAATAGTGGTTTTTCAACACTATCACAAGTGCAAAAAGTGTTTTTTCCACACTAATACAAGTGCAAAAGTGGTTTCCTGCACCAACACAAGTGCGAAAAGTGGTTTTTCAACACTAACACAAGTGCGAAAAGTGGTTTTTCAACACTAACACAAGTGCGAAAAGTGTTTTTTCCACACTAATACAAGTGCAAAAGTGGTTTCCTGCACCAACACAAGTGCGTAAAGTGGTTTTTCAACACTAACACAAGTGCGAAAAGTGGTTTTTCAACACTAACACAAGTGCGAAAAGTGGTTTTTCCACACTAATACAAGTGCAAAAGTGGTTTCCTGCACCAACACAAGTGCGAAAAGTGGTTTTTCAACACTAACACAAGTGCGAAAAGTGGTTTTTCAACACTAACACAAGTGCGAAAAGTGTTTTTGCCACACTAATACAAGTGCAAAAGTCGTTTCCTGCACCAACACAAGTGTGAAAAGTGGTTTTTCAACACTAACACAAGTGCGAAAAGTGGTTTTTCAACACTAACACAAGTGCGAAAAGTGTTTTTTCCACACTAATACAAGTACAAAAGTGGTTTCCTGCACCAACACAAGTGCGAAAAGTGGTTTTTCAACACTAACACAAGTGCGAAAAGTGGTTTTTCAACACTAACACAAGTGCGAAAAGTTGTTTTTCAACACTAACACAAGTGCGAAAAGTGGTTTTTCAACACTAACACAAGTGCGAAAAGTGTTTTTTTCCACACTAATACAAGCGCAAAAGTGGTTTCCTGCACCAACACAAGTGCGAAAAGTGGTTTTTCAACACTAACACAAGTGCAAAAAGTGGTTTTTCAACACTGACACAAGTGCGAAAAGTGGTTTTTCAACACTAATACAAGTGCGAAAAGTGTTTTTTGCACACTAATACAAGTGCGAAAAGTGGTTTTTCAACACTAACACAAGTGCGAAAAGTGTTTTTTCCACACTAATACAAGTGCAAAAGTGGGGTCCTGCACCAACACAAGTGCGAAAAGTAGTTTTACAACACTAACACAAGTGCGAAAAGTGTTTTTTCCACTAATACAAGTGCAAAAGTGGTTTCCTGCACCAACACAAGTGCGAAAAGTGGTTTTTCAACACTAACACAAGTGCGAAAAGTGGTTTTTCAACACTAACACAAGTGCGAAAAGTGGTTTTTTAACACTAACACAAGTGCGAAAAGTGTTTTTTCCACACTAATACAAGTGCAAAAGTGCTTTCCTGCACCAACACAAGTGCGAAAAGTGGTTTTTCAACACTAACACAAGTGCGAAAAGTGGTTTTTCAACACTAACACAAGTGCGAAAAGTGGTTTTTCAATACTAACACAAGTGCGAAAAGTAGTTTTTCAACACTAACACAAGTGCGAAAAGTGTTTTTTCCACACTAACACAAGTACAAAAGTGGTTTTTCAACACTATCACAAGTGCAAAAAGTGTTTTTTCCACACTAATACAAGTGCAAAAGTGGTTTCCTGCACCAACACAAGTGCGAAAAGTGGTTTTTCAACACTAACACAAGTGCGAAAAGTGGTTTTTCAACACTAACACAAGTGCGAAAAGTGTTTTTTCCACACTAATACAAGTGCAAAAGTGGTTTCCTGCACCAACACAAGTGCGAAAAGTGGTTTTTCAACACTAACACAAGTGCGAAAAGTGGTTTTTCAACACTAACACAAGTGCGAAAAGTTGTTTTTCAACACTAACACAAGTGCGAAAAGTGGTTTTTCAACACTAACACAAGTGCGAAAAGTGTTTTTTTCCACACTAATACAAGTGCAAAAGTGGTTTCCTGCACCAACACAAGTGCGAAAAGTGGTTTTTCAACACTAACACAAGTGCAAAAAGTGGTTTTTCAACACTAACACAAGTGCGAAAAGTGGTTTTTCAACACTAATACAAGTGCAAAAAGTGTTTTTTGCACACTAATACAAGTGCAAAAGTGGTTTCCTGCACGAACACAAGTGCGAAAAGTGGTTTTTCAACACTAACACAAGTGCGAAAAGTGTTTTTTCCACACTAATACAAGTGCAAAAGTGGTTTCCTGCACCAACACAAGTGCGAAAAGTGGTTTTTCCACACTAATACAAGTGCAAAAGTGGTTTCCTGCACCAACACAAGTGCAACTAGAATCCGGGCACTCGGTAGAGCGCATACCTTCGCCGCAGCTACTGTTCTGTACTTGGCATGGGAGTGTATGCGATGTGAAACTTTATGTGAAATGCGATCGATTTTTAAAAATCAGAATTTGAGCAAATCTGTTTCATTCGTCTGTTAATATGCCTCCCCGATTGACAAATCTGCAATTTGAATTTCATTTGAGGTTGAAATGATTGCGGGAGATCGCGTTATAGTGATGACGTCTTGGATGGACATCCTCTTCTTCAGTCGCTCATAACTTTGAGTGAAATACGATCGAGTTAAAAATAGTCAGAATTTGAGCAAATCTGTTTCATTCGTTTGTTAATATGCCTCATCTCTTGACAAATCTGCAATTATAATTTTTTTTGAGGTTGAAATGATCGCGGGAGATTGCGTTATAGTGATGACGTCCTGGATGGACATCTTCTTCTTCAGTCGCGCATAACTTTGAGTGAAATACAATCGAGTTAAAAATAGTCAGAATTTGAGCAAATCTGTTTCATTCGTTTGTTAATATGCCTCATCTATTGTCAAATCTGCAATTATAATTTTTTTTGAGGTTGAAATGATCGCGGGAGATCGCGTTATAGTGATGACGTCCTGGATGGACATCTTCTTCTTCAGTCGCTCATAACTTTGAGTGAAATACGATCGAGTTAAAAATAGTCAGAATTTGAGCAAATCTGTTTCCCAAAATCTAATCAAATGTGTCCCGTATAATAACCAATCATCCCACCAAATTTCATGCAATTCGGTTGAATACTTTTTGAGTTATGCGATTAACATACACACACACAGACATACAAATAAATACACAGCGATCAAAACATAACCTTCCGCTTTTGCGAAGGTAAAAAGTGGTTTTTCAACACTAACACATGTGCGAAAAGTGTTTTTTCCACACTAACACAAGTGCAAAAGTGGTTTCCTGCACCAACACAAGTGCGAAAAGTGGTTTTTCAACACTAACACAAGTGCGAAAAGTGGTTTTTCAACACTAACACAAGTGCGAAAAGTGTTTTTTCCACACTAATACAAGTGCAAAAGTGGGTTCCTGCACCAACACAAGTGCGAAAAGTAGTTTTTCAACACTAACACAAGTGCGAAAAGTGGTTTTTCAACACTAACACAAGTGCGAAAAGTGGTTTTTCAACACTATCACAAGTGCAAAAAGTGTTTTTTCCACACTAATACAAGTGCAAAAGTGGTTTCCTGCACCAACACAAGTGCGAAAAGTGGTTTTTCAACACTAACACAAGTGCGAAAAGTGGTTTTTCAACACTAACACAAGTGCGAAAAGTGTTTTTTCCACACTAATACAAGTGCAAAAGTGGTTTCCTGCACCAACACAAGTGCGTAAAGTGGTTTTTCAACACTAACACAAGTGCGAAAAGTGGTTTTTCAACACTAACACAAGTGCGAAAAGTGGTTTTTCCACACTAATACAAGTGCAAAAGTGGTTTCCTGTACCAACACAAGTGCGAAAAGTGGTTTTTCAACACTAACACAAGTGCGAAAAGTGGTTTTTCAACACTAACACAAGTGCGAAAAGTGTTTTTGCCACACTAATACAAGTGCAAAAGTCGTTTCCTGCACCAACACAAGTGTGAAAAGTGGTTTTTCAACACTAACACAAGTGCGAAAAGTGGTTTTTCAACACTAACACAAGTGCGAAAAGTGTTTTTTCCACACTAATACAAGTACAAAAGTGGTTTCCTGCACCAACACAAGTGCGAAAAGTGGTTTTTCAACACTAACACAAGTGCAAAAAGTGGTTTTTCAACACTAACACAAGTGCGAAAAGTGGTTTTTCAACACTAATACAAGTGCGAAAAGTGTTTTTTGCACACTAATACAGGTGCGAAAAGTGGTTTTTCAACACTAATACAAGTGCAAAAGTGGTTTCCTGCACCAACACAAGTGCGAAAAGTGGTTTTTCAACACTAACACAAGTGTGAAAAGTGGTTTTTCAACACTAACACAAGTGCGAAAAGTGGTTTTTCAACACTAACACAAGTGCGAAAAGTGTTTTTTCAACACTAACACAAGTGCGAAAAGTGTTTTTTCCACACTAATACAAGTGCGAAAAGTGGTTTTTCAACACTAACACAAGTGCGAAAAGTGTTTTTTCCACACTAATACAAGTGCAAAAGTGGGTTCCTGCACCAACACAAGTGCGAAAAGTAGTTTTTCAACACTAACACAAGTGCGAAAAGTGGTTTTTCAACACTAACACAAGTGCGAAAAGTGGTTTTTCAACACTATCACAAGTGCAAAAAGTGTTTTTTCCACACTAATACAAGTGCAAAAGTGGTTTCCTGCACCAACACAAGTGCGAAAAGTGGTTTTTCAACACTAACACAAGTGCGAAAAGTGGTTTTTCAACACTAACACAAGTGCGAAAAGTGTTTTTTCCACACTAATACAAGTGCAAAAGTGGTTTCCTGCACCAACACAAGTGCGAAAAGTGGTTTTTCAACACTAACAGAAGTGCGAAAAGTGGTTTTTCAACACTAACACAAGTGCGAAAAGTGTTTTTTCCACACTAATACAAGTGCAAAAGTGGTTTCCTGCACCAACACAAGTGCGAAAAGTGGTTTTTCAACACTAACACAAGTGCGAAAAGTGGTTTTTCAACACTAACACAAGTGCGAAAAGTGTTTTTGCCACACTAATACAAGTGCAAAAGTAGTTTCCTGCACCAACACAAGTGCGAAAAGTGGTTTTTCAACACTAACACAAGTGCGAAAAGTGGTTTTTCAACACTAACACAAGTGCGAAAAGTGTTTGTTCCACACTAATACAAGTACAAAAGTGGTTTCCTGCACCAACACAAGTGCGAAAAGTGGTTTTTCAACACTATCACAAGTGCGAAAAGTGGTTTTTCAACACTAACACAAGTGCGAAAAGTTGTTTTTCAACACTAACACAAGTGCGAAAAGTGGTTTTTCAACACTAACACAAGTGCGAAAAGTGTTTTTTTCCACACTAATACAAGTGCAAAAGTGGTTTCCTGCACCAACACAAGTGCGAAAAGTGGTTTTTCAACACTAACACAAGTGCAAAAAGTGGTTTTTCAACATTAACACAAGTGCGAAAAGTGGTTTTTCAACACTAATACAAGTGCAAAAAGTGTTTTTTGCACACTAATACAAGTGCAAAAGTGGTTTCCTGCACCAACACAAGTGCGAAAAGTGGTTTTTCAACACTAACACAAGTGTGAAAAGTGTTTTTTCCACACTAATACAAGGGCAAAAGTGGTTTCCTGCACAACACAAGTGCGAAAAGTGGTTTTTCAACACTAACACAAGTGCGAAAAGTGGTTTTTCAACACTATCACAAGTGCAAAAAGTGTTTTTTCCACACTAATACAAGTGCAAAAGTGGTTTCCTGCACCAACACAAGTGCGAAAAGTGGTTTTTCAACACTAACACAAGTGCGAAAAGTGGTTTTTCAACACTAACACAAGTGCGAAAAGTGGTTTTTCCACACTAATGCAAGTGCAAAAGTGGTTTCCTGCACCAACACAACTGCGAAAAGTGGTTTTTCAACACTAACACAAGTGCGAAAAGTGGTTTTTCAACACAAACACAAGTGCGAAAAGTGGTTTTTCAACACTAACACAAGTGCGAAAAGTGTTTTTTCCACACTAATACAAGTGCAAAAGTGGTTTCCTGCACCAACACAAGTGCGAAAAGTGGTTTTTCCACACTAATACAAGTGCAAAAGTGGTTTCCTGCACCAACACAAGTGCGAAAAGTGGTTTTTCAACACTAACACAAGTGCGAAAAGTGGTTTTTCAACACTAACACAAGTGCGAAAAGTGTTTTTGCCACACTAATACAAGTGCAAAAGTAGATTCCTGCACCAACACAAGTGCGAAAAGTGGTTTTTCAACACTAACACAAGTGCGAAAAGTGGTTTTTCAACACTAACACAAGTGCGAAAAGTGTTTTTTCCACACTAATACAAGTACAAAAGTGGTTTCCTGCACCAACACAAGTGCGAAAGGTGGTTTTGCAACATTAACACAAGTGCGAAAAGTGGTTTTTCAACACTAACACAAGTGCGAAAAGTGGTTTTTCAACACTAACACAAGTGCGAAAAGTTGTTTTTCAACACTAACACAACTGCGAAAAGTGGTTTTTCAACACTAACACAAGTGCGAAAAGTGTTTTTTTCCACACTAATACAAGTGCAAAAGTGGTTTCCTGCACCAACACAAGTGCGAAAAGTGGTTTTTCAACACTAACACAAGTGCAAAAAGTGGTTTTTCAACATTAACACAAGTGCGAAAAGTGGTTTTTCAACACTAATACAAGTGCGAAAAGTGTTTTTTGCACACTAATACAAGTGCAAAAGTGGTTTCCTGCACCAACACAAGTGCGAAAAGTGGTTTTTCAACACTAACACAAGTGCGAAAAGTGTACTTTCCACACTAATACAAGGGCAAAAGTGGTTTCCTGCACAACACAAGTGCGAAAAGTGGTTTTTCAACACTAACACAAGTGTGAAAAGTGGTTTTTCAACACTAACACAAGTGCGAAAAGTGGTTTTTCAACACTATCACAAGTGCAAAAAGTGTTTTTTCCACACTAATACAAGTGCAAAAGTGGTTTCCTGCACCAACACAAGTGCGAAAAGTGGTTTTTCAACACTAACACAAGTGCGAAAAGTGGTTTTTCAACACTAACACAAGTGCGAAAAGTGTTTTTTCCACACTAATACAAGTGCAAAAGTGGTTTCCTGCACCAACACAAGTGCGAAAAGTGGTTTTTCAACACTAACACAAGTGCGAAAAGTGGTTTTTCAACACTAACACAAGTGCGAAAAGTGTTTTTTCCACACTAATACAAGTGCAAGAGTGGTTTCCTGCACCAACACAAGTGCGAAAAGTGGTTTTTCAACACTAACACAAGTGCGAAAATTGGTTTTTCAACACTAACACAAGTGCGAAAAGTGTTTTTTCCACAATAATACAAGTGCAAAAGTGGTTTCCTGCACCAACACAAGTGCGAAAAGTGGTTTTTCAACACTAACACAAGTGCGAAAAGTGGTTTTTCAACACTAACACAAGTGCGAAAAGTGGTTTTTCAACACTAACACAAGTGCGAAAAGTGGTTTTTCAAGACTAACACAAGTACGAAAAGTGTTTTTTCCACACTAACACAAGTACGAAAAGTGTTTTTTCCACACTAATACAAGTGCAAAAGTGGTTTCCTGGACCAACACAAGTGCGAAAAGTGGTTTTTCAACACTAACACAAGTGCGAAAAGTGGTTTTTCAACACTAACACAAGTGCGAAAAGTGTTT
The DNA here is from genome assembly GCF_964187855.1 of Myxine glutinosa. Lineage (NCBI taxonomy): Eukaryota > Metazoa > Chordata > Myxini > Myxiniformes > Myxinidae > Myxine > Myxine glutinosa. The sequence continues at coordinate 6,244 of NW_027618036.1, read as the reverse complement.
TTTCCACACTAATACAAGTGCAAAAGTGGGTTCCTGCACCAACACAAGTGCGAAAAGTAGTTTTACAACACTAACACAAGTGCGAAAAGTGTTTTTTCCACTAATACAAGTGCAAAAGTGGTTTCCTGCACCAACACAAGTGCGAAAAGTGGTTTTTCAACACTAACACAAGTGCGAAAAGTGGTTTTTCAACACTAACACAAGTGCGAAAAGTGGTTTTTTAACACTAACACAAGTGCGAAAAGTGTTTTTTCCACACTAATACAAGTGCGAAAAGTGTTTTTTCCACACTATCACAAGTGCAAAAAGTGTTTTTTCCACACTAATACAAGTGCAAAAGTGGTTTCCTGCACCAACACAAGTGCGAAAAGTGGTTTTTCAACACTAACACAAGTGCGAAAAGTGGTTTTTCAACACTAACAAAAGTGCGAAAAGTGTTTTTTCCACACTAATACAAGTGCAAAAGTGGTTTCCTGCACCAACACAAGTGCGAAAAGTGGTTTTTCAACACTAACACAAGTGCGAAAAGTGGTTTTTCAACACTAACACAAGTGCGAAAAGTGTTTTTGCCACACTAATACAAGTGCAAAAGTCGTTTCCTGCACCAACACAAGTGCGAAAAGTGGTTTTTCAACACTAACACAAGTGCGAAAAGTGGTTTTTCAACACTAACACAAGTGCGAAAAGTGTTTTTTCCACACTAATACAAGTACAAAAGTGGTTTCCTGCACCAACACAAGTGCGAAAAGTGGTTTTTCAACACTAACACAAGTGCGAAAAGTGGTTTTTCAACACTAACACAAGTGCGAAAAGTGGTTTTTCAACACTAACACAAGTGCGAAAAGTGTTTTTTTCCACACTAATACAAGTGCAAAAGTGGTTTCCTGCACCAACACAAGTGCGAAAAGTGGTTTTTCAACACTAACACAAGTGCAAAAAGTGGTTTTTCAACACTAACACAAGTGCGAAAAGTGGTTTTTCAACACTAATACAAGTGCAAAAAGTGTTTTTTGCACACTAATACAAGTGCAAAAGTGGTTTCCTGCACCAACACAAGTGCGAAAAGTGGTTTTTCAACACTAGCACAAGTGCGAAAAGTGTTTTTTCCACACTAATACAAGTGCAAAAGTGGTTTCCTGCACCAACACAAGTGCGAAAAGTGGTTTTTCCACACTAATACAAGTGCAAAAGTGGTTTCCTGCACCAACACAAGTGCAAAAAGTGGTTTTTCAACACTAACACATGTGCGAAAAGTGTTTTTTCCACACTAACACAAGTGCAAAAGTGGTTTCCTGCACCAACACAAGTGCGAAAAGTGGTTTTTCAACACTAACACAAGTGCGAAAAGTGGTTTTTCAACACTAACACAAGTGCGAAAAGTGTTTTTTCCACACTAATACAAGTGCAAAAGTGGGTTCCTGCACCAACACAAGTGAGAAAAGTAGTTTTTCAACACTAACACAAGTGCGAAAAGTGGTTTTTCAACACTAACACAAGTGCGAATAGTGGTTTTTCAACACTATCACAAGTGCAAAAAGTGTTTTTTCCACACTAATACAAGTGCAAAAGTGGTTTCCTGCACCAACACAAGTGCGAAAAGTGGTTTTTCAACACTAACACAAGTGCGAAAAGTGGTTTTTCAACACTAACACAAGTGCGAAAAGTGTTTTTTCCACACTAATACAAGTGCAAAAGTGGTTTCCTGCACCAACACAAGTGCGTAAAGTGGTTTTTCAACACTAACACAAGTGCGAAAAGTGGTTTTTCAACACTAACACAAGTGCGAAAAGTGGTTTTTCCACACTAATACAAGTGCAAAAGTGGTTTCCTGCACCAACACAAGTGCGAAAAGTGGTTTTTCAACACTAACACAAGTGCGAAAAGTGGTTTTTCAACACTAACACAAGTGCTAAAAGTGTTTTTGCCACACTAATACAAGTGCAAAAGTCGTTTCCTGCACCAACACAAGTGTGAAAAGTGGTTTTTCAACACTAACACAAGTGCGAAAAGTGGTTTTTCAACACTAACACAAGTGCGAAAAGTGTTTTTTCCACACTAATACAAGTACAAAAGTGGTTTCTTGCACCAACACAAGTGCGAAAAGTGGTTTTTCAACACTAACACAAGTGCGAAAAGTGGTTTTTCAACACTAACACAAGTGCGAAAAGTTGTTTTTCAACACTAACACAAGTGCAAAAAGTGGTTTTTCAACACTAACACAAGTGCGAAAAGTGTTTTTTTCCACACTAATACAAGTGCAAAAGTGGTTTCCTGCACCAACACAAGTGCGAAAAGTGGTTTTTCAACACTAACACAAGTGCAAAAAGTGGTTTTTCAACACTAACACAAGTGCGAAAAGTGGTTTTTCAACACTAATACAAGTGCGAAAAGTGTTTTTTGCACACTAATACAAGTGCGAAAAGTGGTTTTTCAACACTAACACAAGTGCGAAAAGTGTTTTTTCCACACTAATACAAGTGCAAAAGTGGTTTCCTGCACCAACACAAGTGCGAAAAGTGGTTTTTCAACACTAACACAAGTGTGAAAAGTGGTTTTTCAACACTAACACAAGTGCGAAAAGTGGTTTTTCAACACTAACACAAGTGCGAAAAGTGTTTTTTCAACACTAACACAAGTGCGAAAAGTGTTTTTTCCACACTAATACAAGTGCGAAAAGTGGTTTTTCAACACTAACACAAGTGCGAAAAGTGTTTTTTCCACACTAATACAAGTGCAAAAGTGGGTTCCTGCACCAACACAAGTGCGAAAAGTAGTTTTTCAACACTAACACAAGTGCGAAAAGTGGTTTTTCAACACTAACACAAGTGCGAAAAGTGGTTTTTCAACACTATCACAAGTGCAAAAAGTGTTTTTTCCACACTAATACAAGTGCAAAAGTGGTTTCCTGCACCAACACAAGTGCGAAAAGTGGTTTTTCAACACTAACACAAGTGCGAAAAGTGGTTTTTCAACACTAACACAAGTGCGAAAAGTGTTTTTTCCACACTAATACAAGTGCAAAAGTGGTTTCCTGCACCAACACAAGTGCGAAAAGTGGTTTTTCAACACTAACAGAAGTGCGAAAAGTGGTTTTTCAACACTAACACAAGTGCGAAAAGTGTTTTTTCCACACTAATACAAGTGCAAAAGTGGTTTCCTGCACCAACACAAGTGCGAAAAGTGGTTTTTCAACACTAACACAAGTGCGAAAAGTGGTTTTTCAACACTAACACAAGTGCGAAAAGTGTTTTTGCCACACTAATACAAGTGCAAAAGTAGTTTCCTGCACCAACACAAGTGCGAAAAGTGGTTTTTCAACACTAACACAAGTGCGAAAAGTGGTTTTTCAACACTAACACAAGTGCGAAAAGTGTTTGTTCCACACTAATACAAGTACAAAATTGGTTTCCTGCACCAACACAAGTGCGAAAAGTGGTTTTTCAACACTATCACAAGTGCGAAAAGTGGTTTTTCAACACTAACACAAGTGCGAAAAGTTGTTTTTCAACACTAACACAAGTGCGAAAAGTGGTTTTTCAACACTAACACAAGTGCGAAAAGTGTTTTTTTCCACACTAATACAAGTGCAAAAGTGGTTTCCTGCACCAACACAAGTGCGAAAAGTGGTTTTTCAACACTAACACAAGTGCAAAAAGTGGTTTTTCAACATTAACACAAGTGCGAAAAGTGGTTTTTCAACACTAATACAAGTGCGAAAAGTGTTTTTTGCACACTAATACAAGTGCAAAAGTGGTTTCCTGCACCAACACAAGTGCGAAAAGTGGTTTTTCAACACTAACACAAGTGCGAAAAGTGTTTTTTCCACACTAATACAAGGGCAAAAGTGGTTTCCTGCACAACACAAGTGCGAAAAGTGGTTTTTCAACACTAACACAAGTGCGAAAAGTGGTTTTTCAACACTATCACAAGTGCAAAAAGTGTTTTTTCCACACTAATACAAGTGCAAAAGTGGTTTCCTGCACCAACACAAGTGCGAAAAGTGGTTTTTCAACACTAACACAAGTGCGAAAAGTGGTTTTTCAACACTAACACAAGTGCGAAAAGTGGTTTTTCCACACTAATGCAAGTGCAAAAGTGGTTTCCTGCACCAACACAAGTGCGAAAAGTGGTTTTTCAACACTAACACAAGTGCGAAAAGTGGTTTTTCAACACTAACACAAGTGCGAAAAGTGGTTTTTCAACACTAACACAAGTGCGAAAAGTGTTTTTTCCACACTAATACAAGTGCAAAAGTGGTTTCCTGCACCAACACAAGTGCGAAAAGTGGTTTTTCCACACTAATACAAGTGCAAAAGTGGTTTCCTGCACCAACACAAGTGCGAAAAGTGGTTTTTCAACACTAACACAAGTGCGAAAAGTGGTTTTTCAACACTATCACAAGTGCAAAAAGTGTTTTTTCCACACTAATACAAGTGCAAAAGTGGTTTCCTGCACCAACACAAGTGCGAAAAGTGGTTTTTCAACACTAACACAAGTGCGAAAAGTGGTTTTTCAACACTAACACAAGTGCGAAAAGTGGTTTTCCACACTAATGCAAGTGCAAAAGTGGTTTCCTGCACCAACACAAGTGCGAAAAGTGGTTTTTCAACACTAACACAAGTGCGAAAAGTGGTTTTTCAACACTAACACAAGTGCGAAAAGTGGTTTTTCAACACTAACACAAGTGCGAAAAGTGTTTTTTCCACACTAATACAAGTGCAAAAGTGGTTTCCTGCACCAACACAAGTGCGAAAAGTGGTTTTTCAACACTAACACAAGTGCGAAAAGTGGTTTTTCAACACTAACACAAGTGCGAAAAGTGTTTTTTCCACACTAATACAAGTGCAAGAGTGGTTTCCTGCACCAACACAAGTGCGAAAAGTAGTTTTTCAACACTAACACAAGTGCGAAAAGTGGTTTTTCAACACTAACACAAGTGCGAAAAGTGTTTTTTCCACAATAATACAAGTGCAAAAGTGGTTTCCTGCACCAACACAAGTGCGAAAAGTGGTTTTTCAACACTAACACAAGTGCGAAAAGTGGTTTTTCAACACTAACACAAGTGCGAAAAGTGGTTTTTCAACACTAACACAAGTGCGAAAAGTGTTTTTTCCACACTAATACAAGTGCAAAAGTGGTTTCCTGCACCAACACAAGTGCGAAAAGTGGTTTTTCAACACTAACACAAGTGCGAAAAGTGGTTTTTCAACACTAACACAAGTGCGAAAAGTGGTTTTTCAACACTAACACAAGTGCGAAAAGTGTTTTTTCCACACTAATACAAGTGCAAAAGTGGTTTCCTGCACCAACACAAGTGCGAAAAGTGGTTTTTCAACACTAACACAAGTGCGAAAAGTGGTTTTTCAACACTAACACAAGTGCGAAAAGTGTTTTTTCCACACTAATACAAGTGCAAAAGTGGTTTCCTGCACCAACACAAGTGCGAAAAGTGGTTTTTCAACACTAACACAAGTGCGAAAAGTGGTTTTTCAACACTAACACAAGTGCGAAAAGTGGTTTTTCAACACTAACACAAGTGCGAAAAGTGTTTTTTCCACACTAATACAAGTGCAAAAGTGGTTTCCTGCACCAACACAAGTGCGAAAAGTGGTTTTTCAACACTAACACAAGTGCGAAAAGTGGTTTTTTCAACACTAACACAAGTGCGAAAAGTGTTTTTTCCACACTAATACAAGTGCAAGAGTGGTTTCCTGCACCAACACAAGTGCGAAAAGTGGTTTTTCAACACTAACACAAGTGCGAAAAGTGGTTTTTCAACACTAACACAAGTGCGAAAAGTGGTTTTTCAACACTAACACAAGTGCGAAAAGTGTTTTTTCCACACTAATACAAGTGCAAAAGTGGTTTCCTGCACCAACACAAGTGCGAAAAGTGGTTTTTCAACACTAACACAAGTGCGAAAAGTGGTTTTTCAACACTAACACAAGTGCGAAAAGTGTTTTTTCCACACTAATACAAGTGCAAGAGTGGTTTCCTGCACCAACACAAGTGCGAAAAGTGGTTTTTCAACACTAACACAAGTGCGAAAAGTGGTTTTTCAACACTAACACAAGTGCGAAAAGTGTTTTTTCCACAATAATACAAGTGCAAAAGTGGTTTCCTGCACCAACACAAGTGCGAAAAGTGGTTTTTCAACACTAACACAAGTGCGAAAAGTGGTTTTTCAACACTAACACAAGTGCGAAAAGTGGTTTTTCAACACTAACACAAGTGCGTAAAGTGG